>NC_041004.1:17892912-18192912 GCF_004193775.1 Glycine soja | reverse complement strand
CTGTATTAATTTTGGCATTTAATTAAAGATAATCATACGTCTAAGGACAACATAGGATGTTAACACTTTTCCTACCCAGAGTAGATTCTCAAACTCGAATTTGGTTCCCAAGACCAT
Organism: Glycine soja; assembly: GCF_004193775.1. Taxonomy (NCBI): domain Eukaryota; kingdom Viridiplantae; phylum Streptophyta; class Magnoliopsida; order Fabales; family Fabaceae; genus Glycine; species Glycine soja. The sequence goes on along the minus strand of NC_041004.1, from coordinate 18,192,795 downwards.
TTATTTAAAAAAAAATAAAAAAATCTGACGTTTTCCTTTAAAAAACATAAGTGGCATCTCATCTATTTTTAAACTTTGTTTTTTTTTTGTTTTGTCATCCGCTATGACCCTAGTTCCATTAAAGATACTAAGATTATATTTCACAAGTTATTTCAACTAATCTTTAATTTTTTTTACTAATTGAAAAACTTGTTTGTTGATTGTTGGATAAACAAGTTTCTTTTAATAATTTTTAATATTTTTAAAAATTTAATTTGAAATAACATTTTTTAAAATGTTAGGTTCTGTATTTTTATATTTTCTTTTCTTTTTATCTTTAAAATAATTAATAAATTTCCTTTTACATATTATTAATAAATAGAACTTTAAAAAAAATTATATTAGACAATTTATTTTAACTATTACACTAATTAATATAATAAAAGTATAATGTCTACTTAATTATATTTTTATACTTCATTTTAACCATGATTAAAAATAGTTTATAAGATTAATAGTAGAATACATATGAAAAAAAATATAATAATTGAAATTAAAAATGCAATAAAAATAATTTATCTAAAAATTATAAGAGTTTAAAATTAATAAAAAAAAACTAAATTATAACATTTCAAAATATATTTTTATCCATAAAATAAAATTAAAATTTATATAAAAATATCATATAAAGATATATATTTTTGTCATTTTACATTTTAATTTCAGTTACATCAACAATTAATTTTATCAAATATTTATGATTAAGCTAACTTTAAAAATTTTAATTACTAACTAAATTTTTAACCAGCTACTTTTGAATTAGTTTTATTTAACATAACACTAGAGAAACTTTCTTGACTCAGTTGAATGTGTATCAACAATTGTGTCAAAATTTTCAATTAGCTGTACACTTTGACCACGTCTTTATGACTGTTTATTTTGTTTTCCATGACATTCATTAATAAGTAGCTAGCAGATATAGTAACTATTGTTTAGGAAGTTTGTTTGCTGCTTTTAAAATTTCTTTCTGTCACAAAATTTATATTTACGCGTATTATTGTTCAATGAAATTAGAGTGTTCCTCATCGTTCGTTTAGTTTTGTGAATTACGTTTATTTTACCAACACAAGTAGTCATTGGAGTATATGGGCTTAGTAGGGGACATATTGGCTTTGGACAGTATGTGCTATTTTTGGGAGAGGTGTATGAGCTACATATTCCTGCTCCATCGTAAGCAAATCATTCACAGAGACTTTTTCATATACAAAATGTAAATTAAAGCATGAAGTTAAAAGAAAAAAAAAAGACTTAATCGTATTTTTTATTTTCAACTTTTAAATTTTTAATAAATTTTACTTCCATTAAATTAATGTGGTGCATTTTAACTTCAATTTTTAAGAAATTTGTGATCGTTTATCTTCTGTCATTTATTTATTAATAAGTACAAAAGTAGGGATAAATTTTGTCAAAAAAAATAAAAAAAAATTAAGAATACAATTTGCCATAAAAAATTGGGTGCAAAATTTTTAAAAAAATGAGAGTAAAAAGTGTAAATATATTACCAGTACAAATGATAAGGTAAAATTTGTAATTTTGTTAGAAGTTGAGGATAAATGACGTCAAATTTGCCAAATATTAAAAAATTAAAAATAAAAATGTAATTAAACCAAGAAAAAAAACTTACAACCATATTTTAGAACATCTGTTTATTTTTTAGTAGGCATGGCCACTCCTTAACACAAAGAGGAACCGCCCCTGAGCGTAACCCTTGTGACAAAGACCAGTGTGGCAGTGTGGATAAGGCTGAGTATGGTTCACTCCAAAACAAGAATCTAACTACGGACATGAATATAAGCTATATAGATAGAGAATCCACGCCATAAAAATTCGATAATTATTATGCTCAATGTCTTATCAATTTGGATATAGATTCACTTCTTTTCGATTAAAAAATTATTTTTTATCTTCTAAAACAAATATGGCGATGATTTGTATATCTTTAATTTTTTTATCAATAAATATTAATTTGTTAAGTGAACTATTTATAAAAATTCCTTACGATCCTAAGTGAACTATTCTTCTACATCAAAAATAGTATTTACAAACGGCAACGGCATAGTATTCTGATATGGACTTCGAGCAATGCAGCCGTTAATTTAGAAAAAAAACTTAAATATATTTTTATTTCTTACAATTTAGTAGTATTATGCTTTTTGTCCTTACAGTAATAGTTTTTTATTTTAGTCTTTATAAATTATGTTTTTTTTTATTTTGGAGCAATTTATATAATATTTTCAACAATGAAAAAAGTAAAAACCGTTTTAAGAATAAAAAAATAAAAAAGACATAATTTATATGAAGTAAAAAAATTTAAGGATGAAAAAAATTATTAAATTATACGAACTAAAAAAAATATTTAAAGCTTTAAAAAACATGAGGAATTTTATTCTTATAACTCTTTCCCATAAGTACAAGAATAAGGAAGAAATAAATGTATAATAAAATAGGTAATGTGATACATAGAAGGATGAAAAGAAAAAAAATTGAAAAAAAGAAAGTATTACAAAAAGTACGAATAAAATTAAGATAACCCCAAATAATGGAGAAAAAGCATTCTTGATAACAATTCACTTCCATCACAAGAAAAAAGATCTGATACCGTGGACTGATCAAACGCATATTTGAAAAAGAAAAAGAATAGTTATATTTTGATTTCAGTTTATGGCCAAAAATTGACGGTACAAAATGTATGAAGAGAGTTTAGTTTAATTAATTAAACAGAATATACCAATATTGTAAACTTTAGTATGGTGTTCAGTTTGTACGGATAAAAAAACAATACAAAATTTGAAGCTAAATAATAATAGCTCTTATGTCAAAAGCAAAATAGGCATGATTTTTTAACGAAATTGACGGGAATCCAAACACAAAATAAATTTTAGTCAATACTCAGACAAAAGTATAAAAGTATACATATTAAAACAATCTCTTTATTATTTTATTATAATGTTTTCTAGTATATATATATAAAACAATCTCTTTATTATTTTATTATAATGTTTTCTAGTATATATATATATATATATATATATATATATATATATATATATATATATATATATATATATATATATATATATATATATATATACTAGAAAACATTATAATAAAATAATAAAGAGATTTTTTTAATATGATAAGTAGAACAATTGATTATTATCTCTTTTTAAGGAACCGATCGTTATTAGTAGTGTATTTCTCTTTTCTTAAAGAAAATGTAATTCGATCTCTTACGTACTTCAAGATAATTGATTTTATGTATTTATTGCATAAATCGACTGATATAAAATGATTTAACTCTATTTTTACTTTTGAGATGAGTTAAGCATTCTAATAATAAGTATCAATAAAGGAGTTTTTTTAAAAGAAAAAATAATAATAATTGATATTATATTTTTTATTTTTATCAAAAAATTTAGGGTAAATAGTCACTTTTGTCTCTCAAGGTGTAATTTGTTGACAAATGCGTCCCTGAGAGATGAAAATAAAAAATTTAATTTTAGAAAGTGTAAAAAGTGCGACAAATATATCTAGTCGTTAACTTTCATCTGTCACCGTTAATAAAGCCTACGTGACACGGAAGGACAAATTTGTCACTGAATATTAACGTAGTCGTCTCAAATTGTCAGCATAGAAACATATTTGTCATAATATTTTTAAATTTTTCGTCTTTTCATTCGACTGACAAATGCATCCTTGAAAGATAAAAATGCAAAATTTAGTCTCCGAAAATATAAAAAGTGTGACAAATATATCCGGACGTTAATAATGAATTGTTAGGAGAAAAATTAAGGAAAAAGGGATAAAAAATAATAAAATACAACTTAAGATTTGAACTCTTATACTTTGATTATCTATCTATTTATCCATCTATCAAGTTGTTAATTAATTTTTTAATTAATAAACATAACTAATTATTTTCCAAAATAAAATAAATTTCTTTAGTTTTATGATAAAAAAATTGAGTTACCATTTAAAAAAAATAAAAGCCTTTTATTTCTTAAATTTTTTTGTCTCTTCAATTAATTATTAATCTTTATTACGTACTCTGTCATAGTATGTCAAATAGAATGCAACACTGTTGTAGTCCCTAAATTAGTTAGAGATACAACTCTACGTCTCAAAGGAAAAAATAAACCTCTGTATTATTTTTTTTTGTTTTGTTTTAAAGTAGTTTGAACATTAATATATTTTTTATTTGAGTTTTTTGTTTGTTAGTAATAGTTTTTATTTCATTCATATTATGTATAATAAGTATTGTCCCGAGTGGAAGCACATAAGGTTTATCCTAGGGATTCTTTCATATTTGAGGTATATATATACATTTTATTGATTAAGGAAAAAAAAATTATAATTCCACTTCAGCTTTATTTAGTTTAAATTTTGTGAGACTTTTTTTCAAAAAAAATAGTTGATTAAATTCTTTTTCTAAAATAAATAAATATATAAATTTGGTCTCACGAGCGATTGTGTTTTTTTACTCAAAACTCTCGATATATTATTTTCAATATAAATATAAGGATACTTAAGTTGGAATTGGGATATAGAATAATTTTAAAGATTAAAAGTGAGAAATTTAATAGAAATTTGATAAAATTATAAGATATAAGATGAAAACAAAATTTTAACAACAAAGATTAAGGTTTAACAAGAAAATCAAAATAATAAAGATATATTAAAAGACAATTTAAAAAATATATTGCATAAGTACTGAACGAATAGGAGCACTAAATTACAAACACATAATAATAATAATAATAATAATAATAATAATAATAATAATAATAATAATAATAATAATAATAATAATAATAATTCACAATCTATTATTAACGTCTGAATATATTTGTTGCACTTTTTATACTTTCGGGGACTAAATTTTACAATTTCATCTTTGAGGGACGCATTTATCAGCGGGGTGGGAAGACGAAAAGTCAAAAAAATATTATGACAAATATGCCTTTATGCTAACAATTAGTGATGACCACGTTGTCAATCATTTCAGTGACAAATTTGTTCATTTCAGTGACAAATTTGTCCCTTCGTGCCACGTAGACTATTTTATTAACGGTGACGGATGGAAGTTAACAGTCGGATATATTTGTCACACTTTTTACATTTTCAGAGACTAAATTTTATATTTTTATCTTTCAGAATCGCATTTTTCAACGAATTACACATTGAGACAAAAATGATTATTTAATACTCACATCTTATTGAACTAAAGTGAATTAGACACCCCTTGTTATTTGATATTATATAAAGATATTCATGATATTATTAGTCTTTCAAACCGAACTAAATATCCTTATTATTTGATATTATATAAAGATATTCATGATATATATTAATCTTTCAAACTGAATTAAACATCCTTCTTATTTCATATTATATAGAGATGTCTATCATATCATTAGTCTTTCGAATTGAATTAAGAGTGTGTTTGGATAGGGTAATTTAACTAGGTAATGTATTTTTTACAGGGAAATAAATTCTTTTTTATTAAAAGTAACTGTTTGGATATTTTAGTAAAAGAAATTCAAAATTTTAGAATTTTAAAAGGGATTTTAGTTAGTTGAAAGAATAGAATTTCAAATTCTATCTTCAAGAGAATGAATTTCAAATTCTCAAAAACAAATTATTTCCATACTTCGACGCCAAAATCTCTGCCGACGAGCTCGACAACGTGCTCCAATGGAAGAGAGAATTGAAGATGATGTTTGTTTGCTCACCGTGCAAGGATCAATCTCAAAGAACTTGGCAGTGTAGGATTTCATGTGAATCTCCCAAGCTTCTCGCATTTGCTCTATCCTAGACGAAGGTGCATCTACAGAAGCAGCAGCAACAACAAGAACAGTTGACTAATGAGAATGAAAGGTAGAAGAAGAAGAAGAAGAAGAAGAAGGGAGTACCAATTCCAATGTAGTGGCCAATTTGAGCGTCGACCCATTTATCAGCGTCGACATCTCCACAGTACAAGCCGCACACCTTGAATGAATGAGAGTGAGAATAAGAATGGGGAAAGGAATAAGTGAATTAAATGGGAAAAAGCTACGACAGACCATGGCGTAGGGGTGAGCGAAGATGTTGATGAGAGCCATTTTGGCGAAATCATAGAGGCACTGCTGTGTAGATTGACTCATTCTTCCTCACCGCCAATAATCCTTCGTCTTCTTCACACTTCAACCTCAACTATGGATTCCACACACCGACACTGATGGCTGCGTCAACTTCGAGGAGTTCAAGACGATGATGACGACCTCCAAGAATCGCGGCGGTGCCACCAGTGGCTCCGTCCATTAGCTTCGTCGTTTTTGTTCTCATGTGCGGACGCATTGGAAACGGATAGTTTTTACTTTTAATAAAGTAATCCAAACATAAAATTTTAAAAATAAAAAAATTTAAATTAAAGCATTTGAAATTCTCAAAATTTAAAATTCTTTAAAATTTTAAATTGTCTCATCCAAACACACTTTAAAAATCCTTATTATTTGATATAATATAGAGATATGTATGATATTAAAAATCCTTATTATTTGATATAATATAGAGATATGTATGATATCATTAGTTTATTAGTCTTTCAAACGAATAACACGCCGCCTAGCATTACCAATATTCCAATCCATTTTATTTACAACAATGTTCCTCCACGTGTCCAATTTTTTAGCATAAAGTGGATTCCTGCCTTGTAATAATGTACAAAACTCTATGATATGACGCACCACATCATGACTTCATAAAATTCCTTTTACATACATCATCAACAATAGTAGAGCCCTTGACAAAAAAAAAAAAGGTATAGCCCCTTTAAGATCTTATAAATAGATGGAAGTGCTTCACATCCCTTGTACAAACCAAGACCAACACACCCAATTAAGCCCTTAACACCCACCAAACAAACATGCCATTCCTTCCAAGTAGCTTATTTGGTCCCCAATATGACCACCCTCCCCATCACTACATTGCAAAACCATTCCAAACCCACCCTACTCCTCCAAATCACTACATTGCAAAACCATTGCAATTTGGACCCACCCAAAAAACATTTCACTTACCAATTTCAGGAGGGACATCACCAATTGTTGTCAATGCATACGTGGAATGGAAGGAGACCCCTACAGCACACGTGTACAAGGCACACGTTCCGGGGCTTAGGCACAATGAAGTGAGGGTAGAAGTGGAAAATGGGAGAGAGCTATGCATCATTGGTGAAAAGTGGGTGGAGAGGGAAACAAGGAATGGGAGGGGGCAACTTTTGGAGCGTGCTAGAGGCAGATTCATTCAAACCTTGATGCTACCCGAAAATTCCAACGTTCATCGTATGAAGGCTTATATGGAAAATGGTGCGCTTGTTATTAATGTTCCCAAGTACTAATAATACTAAGTGGTGAATATTGACACTCCCCTGGTGGTGTAGTGTAAAATATATGAAATAAGAGTAAATACTACTATGTGCCGTTGCCGTGGTACTATTCGGAAGAAACACGGTTATATGAATAATAAATAACTTAGGTACTTAATCTGTTCTTGATTATAAGTATACAAAAACAGACATATTTTATACTTATTAGGAACATTAGTTAATTTCATTAAATTGTGTTATTTTTAATTAAAAAAAATAAACATGTTTCATAAATTATCATTTAATGAAACAAAGGTAAAAAGGATTTTAGCCTTATTAAATGAAAAGTATTTTAGAGAATCTTATTAAATAAGATATAAATAAGTGAAATTTAATTATATTTGAAAATAAAAATAACATATTTTTACTGCTTATAATCAAAACCGGATGGAGTATGTAATATGTTCTATGGTTTCATGCCTTGGGCTAACCCATGTTTAATACCAATGAAATATGGCACCTATATGTAGTATGTAATCGAGTTTGAGGGATTATTATACTCTCTTCAAACACTTTAATTATGAGGAATATGAAATTGGTAGACTAATTGTAGCCATATTGGAACTTGAGGGTTCCTATGAGTAAACTTGAAGTTTTTTTAAAAAAAATAAAAATAAAAATAAAAACTTTAAGGCAGAGATATGAATTTCTTTTGAAGTAATGACTAATGAGGCATACACACACACGGAAGAGTTTTGTTTAGGGTAAATAATTATTTTTTTATCTTGAATGTGTAATTTACTGACAAATGTGTCCCTAAGAGATAAAAATATAAAATTTAATCCTTGAAAGTGTAAAAAGTGCGACAAATACATTTGACCGTTTCATCCGTCACCATTAATAAAATAACATACATGACACATATGGACAACTTTTTCACTAAAATGATTGTTAACGTGATCATCTCTAATTGTCAGCATTTGAGCATATTTGTCATATAATATTTTCTTGACTTTTTGTCTTCTCACTCCACTGACCAATGCATCCCTAAAAGATGAAAATACAAAATTTAGTTCCCAAAAGTGTAAAAAATGCGACAAATATATCCCGACTATATTTTAGATATGGGATATGGGATATATTTATCTTTTATTTATAGTAGATTGTGACTAATTATTATAATTTGAAAAATTTTATAATGATTGGTACACTGTTACAATGTTTATTTTGGTAAACTGATACAATGTTTATTTTAGATAATTTATATTCTGACAAATAAATTATGATTGATAATCAATATTATCATTATTATTATGTTTTTTCATATATATTTGCCAATATATTTTTAAAATGATTATTATAATGTTATGTTCGTAATGATAAAAAATGACAAAAATTTATCTTAAAATTATATTTTACTCTTAATAAATTTAGGTTTAATAAAAAAAATTACTGACATTTTCGTCTAATAATAGTAACTTATTGACATTTTGGTCCAATGAAGCGTTCTGACATTTAGGTTCAAAACAAATTACGGGCGTTTTTCTCCAATAAAAAATATTGACATTTTTCATCAAACAAAAAATTATTGACATTTAAATCCAAGAATGATATTTTATTGACATTTTTATCCAATTTAGTCCGCATGAACATGTTGACAATTATTTTAGTAACAAATTTGTTTGTGTCGCGTAGGTTATTTTATTAAGGATGACGGATCAAAGTTAACAGTCGAATATATTTATCACATTTTTTACACTTTTGGTGATTAAATTTTGCATTTTCATCTTTTAAGGATACATTTACATTTGTGAGCCAATTATACCTTCAAAGACAAAAGTGGTTATTTATCCTTTTGTTTATGATCAAATTACATTGAAATTGACCATTTGGAGAAAAAACTCATTAATGATCTCTCAAAATAAAATAAAATAAAAAAAAAAGCAAACATTAATGACCTCTCCATTGTGTAGAAGGGAGAAAATGTCTGAAACCAACAAGGATGTTGGGCCATCAATTGCTAACAACAGGCCGAAGAGGGAGCAGAAAACACCAATCAGATTTGAACACTGTGTCATCCTAAATATAGTACTGCATTTTATTTTAGAATAAACAAAGAGAATGTGTTCAATAACACTGTATGGATCAGAGAGAATAATTAAAAATGATGTGGATTCATAAAATTTTATATTTTTAAATAAATTTTAATCAGAGTGTGTTTGTGTTTAAGAGTGTGTTGCTAGTATTTTTCTTTTATATATATAATCAATAAAAGAGTAAAACGATTTTTTTAGTAATTTATTTAAGGTATTTTCTATCATTAATATAAACATAATCATAAAATATCATAGTATATATAAAAGATAAATAGAAGAGTAGAAACAAATTATTTTAAGAAAAGGTTTTATGTTAAAAAGTTATATTTACATGCATTTAACGAAAATAAATTCCTTTTTTTCAAAAATATCCTTCTTCAAAGGAATTTTGTTTAGCAAAAGAAGTCTTGTTCAATTGGTGAGTAATATATATATATATATATATATATATATATATATATATATATATTTATAAATTTTCTGATACTAAATTTAATTCCTTGAAATTAAAGAAGATAATCTTGTTTAAAACATGATTGAACATCTCTCTCATATGATATTCAAACATTCATTCAGCATGAGGGATTAACTCTCTTTTTTAAACTAAATCATGTCAATAAAGAATTTCATATTTTCTTTTTTGTACAAAGAAAAAACTTTTTTAACATTTTCCAATGCCATATGCTTGCATGCATGCATACGCAAGCATATATTAAAATTTAAAAGCAAGAAACTTTCGTTAATCAAATTGGAGCTATTTTTGTTGGAATTACTTTTACTATTTTTTCTTATCTAGAAAGAGCATCATGCTTTAATTTACTTTATTTTCAATCCTTTATTGCAATGTCTATGTTTAACCTCTATCGATTTATGTTTTTAAATATAAAAAACGTCTAGTTTAATTGATTTAGTATTATATATGAATTTTTGTAGGTTTGTTGATATCTATATTTGATTCTAACAGATAAAAGAACTATGTTTTTAAATAATTTTGCCTTCTGTTGCACATTATTACTCAACTACTGTAACTATATTCATAGGTAAAATAAAATGTAAAAAAATGGTAATGTTATTGTTATTGAAGAGACGTACATTATTCAAGTGGGTATTAATCAAGCCCTCTCTTTTTTCTTTTCTAAAATAAGTAGTTTTTTAGATTTTGTATTCTCGATCACTTCCAAAATAAATATTTTTTCTAATACATCATACAGAACCGTGAATATATAATAAATTAGCATATGACAATATTGTAGCGACACCAGTGGATTACTTTTGCAGATAAACAATATATAATTTTACTTAATAAGTAACAATTATGAAATTTTTGGCTCATCATTTTTTCCCTAATGTAACTGGGCACATCCTTGAATATACGGCATGCGTTACTCGAAAAACATGAATTTTTCGTTATTATAATTTCTGTCCTGTTGACGAGTGATAGCAAATCGTAACAAACTTGATTGATGCCTTTGTTGTTGCATAAAAAATTAAAGTTAGTTGTAATATGTTTTTGACTAATCTTGTTTTAACAAGATCTTAAATAATGATTAATCGATCTATGACAAGGGAAATTTATTCCTTGATTATGGATTTCTAAGCTACTCCAACTAGTGTTTAATTTAGGAGAACAAAGAAGAAGAAAGAAGTCGAAAAAGCATACGTTTACTTGAAAATAAGGGTGAAAAGCTACAAACGAATGGTTATAAAATGAAAGTAGTAAATAAAAGTTGTAATTTAAAGAAATAAAAGGCATAAAGATAAAAATATTGAGTAAAAGTAAGTTTGTGTTAGATTGATTGAGTTTAAAATTTGAAATATGAAACCTATTTATAGGCTACAAAATCAAGTATCCTACTAGATCATATTTTTCTATTTGATAACTTCTTAGAACATGATTTGGGAGTCATACAACTAGCTATGGGTCATTCGGCTAGTTTTATGCTGATTCAATTGACTAATTGTGACAGATGAATTCGACAAGTAGCAGATAATTTTGACTAACTAATTATGAGACAAATTTATCAAGTCACTGCTTCTAAAATTTATGCATGTTTTTCTCTTTTCAAAACTCAACTGATCAATTACTTCAATCATTGAAGAAGATGACAACACTTCCTATTTATTTAACGTCGGTTGAGCAAAAATCATCATGAAAAATAACATGGTGACATTTTTGTAAATAAAAACAATGATTTTACAACGATTTTTCAATAATCGTCTTAAAAACTATCGTTTCACAATGGTTTTCTTGAAACCATCTTAAGATGGTTGTCATTCCACGATAAATACTATTTTTAATTTTAATTTTCTCTTTCTCCCTCTACTCTCTCGTGCTCTCTCACTCTCGGCTTTCCCTCTACTCTCGTGATATGTCACTCTCCCTCTGCTCTCACGCTCTCTCACTCACCCTCTGCTCTACCACGACGACGACGTGCAACTTCAGTGTGACAGGGACGACGACGAGCTTCAAAAGCCCTTTCTCCTTAACAAAACCAAATTCAACGCCATGCCACCACAACCTCTTCAACTTTGACAACAACAACGCGGTTTAAGGTATGTCTGGCACAACGTTTCCAAGGGAGAGAACCTAAATGGTTAAGGGATACTAGGAAATAGGTAGGGATACCCTGTGTATAATGGACATCAGGGTTATTTATGATATGGTTTGATTTCTAATTTTCTATTAATTTAGGGTAACATTACTTATTTTAAAATCAACGAATTTGCCCTATGGTATTTTCTATACTTAATTAATTGCAGGAAACTTATTTTAACCAACATAATGGTAAAGTTTTTATTAATTATATGACTTCCATTTACCAAACACATGGTTGGGTGTGTGGTGTGCTATATGTCAAGGAGTAGATTTGAAATTGTTGGCTTTATTGTTTTATTTGGAATTAATTTGATAATTGCTTTAATCATAGGCTCAAATTTGGTTTCGCGTTGCTTCCTATACAGTGGCGTCACTTACAAAAATATGTTCTCCATTATATTTTTTGAAAATTTGTCAATATGCTTTAACTTGATGTAATTCTTATAGGTATGTATGGTTTGATGGAAAAAAAGTTGGTGAAGGAATTGGTAGAACTATAAGGGAGGCCCAAAATAAGGCTGTTGAGTATTCAATCAAACAATTGGCTGGTAAGCTTTTCGAAATTTGTTAATTAAGACTTGATGTGGCTTTTTATTGTACCTTGTTTATAATGATTTTGTGATTTTGGTTCCTCTTACGGTGATGTTAATGGGTTTCATGGTTCAAACAACCGTGGTTTTTAGGGTAGAGGTAATTTTATTGATAATCAGTTATTGCCTAAAGAAGAGCCAGTCTCATTTTCAACTGCATCTAAGTAATCTAGGATTTCATATCCTAGATTGGAAGTCTCTAACCAAGTCTCATAAAACAAAACAATTAGTTATATTTGAGTTTGTGAAGCCTCTACTTTAGAAGAATGGAAACTAAACAATTAAATAGCCAAATAGAGTGCATGCATTGAATAAGTAACAAATAAAGTAGTGGAATATCAAATCAAATAAGTTCAAAAGTGATTCTTCAATTCTTTTTCATTTGATAATTGAAGCTTATATGGCTTTTCAATTTCTTTCATGAGATTTTTTTAACAAGTTCTGAAAGTTCTTAAATAATTTTCTCATGTTTTAGGTTGAAATAGATGGTCAGAACTTTGGTAAAGGGTTTGGATGAATATGGGAAAAAGCTAAAATGCAGGTCTCTGATTATTTACTCATCTAATTATTCTCAAAATAATTTATAACTTTCACTTATTTGAAATAGTAAATTAATTACTCTATATGGGCTATGTATTTGCATTAATTCTTCACTTGTTTAGTTAGTCTCCGGGTTCTAAAACGGCAGTGTGTTAAGTGTTAAGTGTAATTTAGCAAATAGTTTGTGAATGTGTTTGTCAATATAATTCATTTTCTGTCATTTCAATTTTGAGCCTTGTATCCTTATTGTTTGTTAGATACAACCTTATGGTGTGATCTGTTCTATTGTATGCCTGCAATTTAGCTTCCAAAAGCTAATCTCATTTATCTTCTTTATAATTTCTGACAATAAATTGTTCATTTATCTAAATATACAATCATATATATTATATATTTATATAATATAAATAATACATAAATTATTTTTTAGGGATCAATAAATTGATGTATCATTTAATATAAATAAATAAAATTAATAATTAAATTTAAATCTTATAAATACAATATAATATGACTTGATATAAATATATTTAAATAAATATTTTATAAACAAATTTTATTATTTGTATCGTCAATAGAACTGTTATGTTTTTTGCATATATGTCTTAATATCGTGCACGATAGGATAATATGGCTTGATATAAATATTTTGTCATGTATGATAGAATTCCACTTTGTCTTTGTGCACACTAAGAGATTGAAAAATATTAAAAACACATGAGGATTTAAAGACGATTTTTAGAAGAAGAAAAAATGTTTTTAAATTCTCACATTTTTTAACCTTTTTTTAAACAAAAAATAACACATTCTAAAACAGTTTCTAGAAAAAATAATGTAGAAACTGACATTCTAAGACGATTTAAAATCTATCATGAAAAGTGTTAAAAAATCGTATTTGAAAGGTTTTTTGTAGTAGTGATCATTGATCAGTTTTAACCACTAAAAAACATTTGAATATCAAAAAATCATGACAAATATCCTCATATCTTTATTAAATTAAATCTAACTTAAAGTTAGCCAAAATCTATAATTTGGCTAACATTGTAAGTAGCTGAATTAATCTTCTACTCATTTAGTAGTCATATTGACTTTGTCCACATTCTGCTAACCTTCTTGTTTAGCTAATATTGATTGGTCATCAATTTTGTATTCAAGCAAACTAGTCTTCACCTCATTCAACTAACATAAAAGTTAGCCAAAATGAAGGGTCATGTTTAGGGCAAGGCAAGTAAGACTATTGTCTTGGGCCCATTTCTAAATAAACTATTAATTTAGTCTAGTCACTGTCAAAAAAAATGTTACATGTTAGACAAGTGATCTCAGCTATCTTTAAGAATGGGGGATTGAATTAAGATATCAAAGACTATTTTCCAATTGAAATTTTAACTCTCTTCTTGAATTAATAATTTACCCTTAATATGAATTACTCAAAAGATAATTCAAAGTAAACTTCTTTAAAGCAAAAGATAAATGACAATAAATAAAAGAAGTTTAAGGGAAGAGAGAATGCAAACTTAGTTTTTATACTGGTTCGGCCAAGCCCTGTGCCTACGTCCAGTCCCCAAACAACCCGCTTGAGATTTTCACTATCTTGTAAAATATATTTTACAAAGTCTGAATCACACAGGGACAATCATTCCCTTGTGTTCAGAATTCCTTACCACTCAAGAGACCCTCAGTCCCTTAATCAATCTCTTTGAATAAGAAGAGGAAGAATAAAAATTCTTTCTTTTAAGAGAAAGATATAACAATTGAAGATCACTCAAGATTCCTTATTAAATTTGTAAGTGCTTGACCAAGGAATATTTTAGAGGATAAGACAATTTAGTTTTTGAGAGGATGAGACTCTTTGTGCAGCAAAAACTTTGAGAAATTTCGTGTCCCAAGTCACCTATATATAGGTCTTTGATGGTCATTCAAAAACATTTGAATAGATGTGACTGATGGGAGTTATTTTTTTAAAATTTCTTACTGGTAATCAATTACCAAAATGGTGTAATCGATTACACAGTTTTTTTTTCCTGAAGAGTTGTCACTCTTCAGACTTGAAATTTGAATTTTAAGTTTTGGTAATCGATTACACACAAGCTGTAATTGATTACAGGCTTTGAAATTTAAATTCAAATTTCTAAAGACTGTTATAAAACGTTTAAAACTTCTGGTAATCGATTACAAGTCTTGTGTAATCGATTACAAGCTTTTAAAATCAAATTCAAAATTTTAAGAACATTTCATAAACTACTTTGGCCACTGGTAATCGATTACATCCTCTGGTAATCGATTACCAGAGAGTAAATACCATATTTTTGAAATTTCAAAAAGCTTTTTGAAAAATGTCTTTTGGCCAAACCTTTTGCATCATCAAGTAAAGAATGTTGTCTAAGACTCTAAGGACTAACTTTATCATTTATCTTGAATTTCTGAGTCATTGACTTGGATTAAACTTGAGAAGCACTTATCTTGTGGCATCATCAAAACTTCATATTAAGTATGCTTCTACAACGAGAGGCAATGGTACAAAATGATGGGCTAACAAGAAGAGGAAGGTTAACGGAAACAAAGGGAGAAGAGAGAAGAAATAAGTAAAATGGAAAAAGAAGGAAAAAAGGGAGAAAAGAAAAAATCATGACTATCAATTTTAAAAATAAAAGATCTAACGATGAAAAACTCCTCATGTACAACATTTGCAAAACTAATATTTCACACCGTGCAACCCCTTTCAAAACACATTCTCGCAATGTGTTTCCCACAAAAGAGGCACACATGTGAGAATTGGTCATAAAACTACAATCACTACAAAAGTGTACAACCACAAGTTTGAGCATTAACTAACTAGCACAATATTTATAATAGGAATAGTGACCAATATCAAGTTGACTTTGATACCATTGTTAATGTCAAAGTGTAGAATAGTATCACAACTAAAATTAGAGTTGAGAAAATACGAACTAATACATGATATTTAACATGGAAACCGCTAAACGAATAAGGAAGAGACCACAAACAAGGATACAAACAATACTTTCACCAAGTGGAAAAATTATCACATCTCTGTCAAAATACAAGAAGAGAGTGATAAAGTTTTCTCTTCTAAATAGGAGAATGAACACACTAAGAAAATCTCATAAGAGAAACTGAATTTTCCTCTTTGAATTTGGTTTTCACTCGAATGTTTTGAATATGCAAAGCTGATGAATGAAGTTGTTATTTATAAGAGTAAAACTCCTACTACATCTAACAACCACCAAGATATTGGCTAAGCAAGAGTAACTTCTCCGTAATAAAACAAAAACTATCTTTTACTTTTTTATGCCACTAAAGCAACTTTATACATTAGTAAGCCTATATAAGGTGCTCTACCTGTACCAGGAAAATAGGTAGTTCACGCTATAACGATTTTGGATCTATATGCTATAAATCTTCACAATATCCCTTTTATATATTGACGGGTGTGACTTCTTCCAATAATGAACAAGTGGATAGATTCTATCACACCATTTCTTTGTTGCATTGTGATTGTGAGAAATGAATGTTGGGTAATAGGTTCACATTTCGCGTGGGAGAGCCTATGAAATTTGGTGTGCGGAAGAGGAAGAGCATTTTCTACAATTGTGTGATTGTGTTGATGATGCTTTGCAATTAATTATTGCCTGGATAATCTTGTTTGTTGAAAAATTTGTGTAAATTTGAGAGTGGGTTGATTGAATTCTTGTATTGCCTAATTTTTTTTTATCTTCTTTAACTTCACGATTCATGGCTAATTTGTGAAAAATCATTTTCTAAGAAGCAAATAGAATTTTCTTCTTAAAAAAGAAAAAAAAATATTTTTTAAGCAAAAACAATTTAAACAAACACACCAAAAAATATATAATTGTTTATTTTATTTAAAAAATGTTTTCTTTAACAGTTCGAATAAATTGGTCCAATGTCTCTAAAAAAGAACCAATCAACAATTTCTAATGAAATAGATTTTTTTTTTCAAAAATATTCTTAAATAATAGTCGATTGAATACATATTAATGTTTTAGGCTTTATAGGGTCTAACTTTATGCCATGTGTATAGCATTTTGACAACTTTAGTTTAGCTCTTTTCACATGCATAACAAATAAAAATTAAAACAATAAATATGCTGATGATAAAAGAGATTACAAGAAATAAAGAAAATAAAAAAATATAAGAGTGCGTGGCATTAATGTCAAGGATAACTTTAAAAATAACATAAATTTAAGACAAATTTAACTTTATTAATTAAATTAACTATTTTTTAACAAAAATTGTGAAATAGTTAGGTATGATTATATTCTCAGCCAAAACTAAAAAGATAACTAAAAAAATACTATTATATGCTAATTAAATAGCTATTCATCAACTTACATTCTCAGCATAAACAAAAAGTTGTATACAAAATACAATTATATATTAAATAGCTAATCATCAGTTTGGCTAAAATGTTACCGTAATCATCACATAATCTATAACAATGAATAAATTCAATTATTTTTTACATATTTTTATCCCTAAATTATCCTTTAATATATATAATTATTTTTATTTATCATAAACCTTTTAAAATGTAATTGTTGTCATTATTTTCTTCAATTGTCTTTTTAAATTTTTTATTTTAAAAAATATAGATATAAGATACGAAATGCCTATTTTTCAACTAATATTGATGAAAAGAAATATTGAGTTAATGGTTTGCGGTCTCATCTGACATGTACAGGTTTATATAGATCCATTGTTTTCTTTTCCTATGAAAGATACGTACGGTTTGGTTAATTATTTTATCAGATAATAGTTAAATGAAATTATCCTTTCAGAGGTAGCGTAGGGTAAATTAGGTTAATTTTAAATAAATAAAAATTGAACCAATAAAATCTATTCATATGCAACGTTAAGAATTTTTTCATTAACTACAAAAATAACCTAATCCAATCATGGTTAA
Source organism: Glycine soja (assembly GCF_004193775.1). NCBI lineage: Eukaryota > Viridiplantae > Streptophyta > Magnoliopsida > Fabales > Fabaceae > Glycine > Glycine soja. Next base: position 18,174,643 of record NC_041004.1, on the reverse strand, counting down.
AATATTATATTGGTTCAGGCCATAAGAGGTTGAGGATTTAAGAAAGAAAATATATTAAAACAACACTGTTCTATATTAATTGTTTATATTGAAATAATTTTGAAAATTCAATTAATATTAATGGCAATTGGATTGGTTTGAGTTTGATAGATATTTAACCCAACTCATATATTTAATATTTGTTGAGGTCGTCGGGTTATCTAAGTAAAATAGTATATCAGAACATTTTTATAAAAAACACTTAAATATATTTAAAATTTCTTTTATATATCTTATTTTTGTTTCAAGTCTGTAATAAATTTTTTATTATTTTAAATTTTTGATATATTAAATTTTTTTATTTTAGATCTCTATCGTTAGTTAAGCGATGATATGATATCATTTTAACAATTTTTTCATGTTAGATGATCAGATCCAAAACAAAAAAATTTAATATATCAAAAATTTAAAACAAAAATTTTATATATATATATATATATATATATATATATATATATATATGACCTAAGAGTAACAGTTCCTCGAAATCAAAGAAATAAAAAAAAATAGGAGAAGGTATATTTTTGGGACAGCTAAATATTAAATTATTTTAATAATCAATTACGTGTATAATCGATTACAGTCATAATTAATTTTGTTTGGATGCTAAAAATAATAAACAGTTTTTACATAGCAAAAGAGTATGAAAATAATTGAAAGAAAATAAATTTTTTGGAAAATAATCATGGCTACAAATGGGGGCTTCATAAGAACAACCTTTTAAAAAAATCAAATTTAAGTAAGAATTCCCAAACATCTTGCTGTTTTCATATTCAGTTTTTTCTCCTAAAAGTAGCTGAAATAGGAAAAAATAATATACACTAAAATTTGAGGTAAATTCATTTTTGTCCCCCAAATTGAAAAAATTAATTATTTTAGTAGGAATAACAAAGGAACAGGTTGAGCATAAGTGATGCAATCCTACCCCGCAAGGGCATTGGCTAGAAGACTCCAAGTAGATTGGGCTAGAGATCCAAGGAAAGGCCCTAGGGTTCTCATGAGCCTTAGGGTAGATTTCGAGCCCATGGGCTAAGTATGAGCTCGCTTATCTTTGTAAATATTAGAATAGGTTTTTCCTTCGTCTAGGCCTTGTATTTTGGCCATTCTAGTAGTATAGGGTTTTAGCCTTCTATTTCGGGGCATTTTGAGTTGTCTTTGTAATAAGGACTTTTTTTTTATTTTCATGTTTTTTTTGTCATGGGGGTGAGCTTAGCTATTATAGGGGGTGTGTAGCTAAGCTCTAGCTTCTCATCTCAAGGAGGTGAGCTTAGCTATTAGAGAGGTATGTGTAGCTAAGCTCTAGCTTCTTTAGGAATCTTCTTAAGGAAGCTTCTCAAGGAGGTGAGCTTAGTTATGAGAGGGGTGTGTGTAGCTAAGCTCTAGCTTCTCAAGGAAGTTTTCTCAAAGAAGCTTCTCAAGGAAGTTTTCTCAAGAAAGCTTCTCAAGGAAGCTACCTAGTCTATAAATAGAAGCATGTGTAACACTTGTTGTAACTTTGATGAATGAGAGTCTTGTGAGACATACTTCAAAGTTCCACTTCTATACCTCTTTTATTCCTTCAATTTCGTGCTCCCCCCTCTCTCTTTCTCTCCCTCTTTCTTTTCCTCCATTGAAGCATCCTCTCCAAGCTTCTTATCCAAGGCTCATCTTGGTGGTGAAGCTCCTTCTTCCATGGCTTATTCCTTAATGGATGGCGCCTCCTCTCACCTATTTTCCTTTGTCTTCCGCTGCATCTCCATGGTGGAAAATCACCATTAAAGGACCACATTGAAGCTCTAAGATCCAGCCTCCATAGAAGCTCCACAAGCAAGCTTCCATCAATAAGTTTGGCTCTCTCTTCCTTTGTCTTCACAAAAAGCGACACAGGGACGAGTTCATATCTAAAAAACGATTTAAACTTTTAAAATTTTAATACTCATTCTCATCTTCATGAGTTTGATCGGATTTGAAGATACCAACTAGTAACTGGCTAAATAATTGTTTACCAAAAACAAAATTCAAAAATTTGTCAAAGACTAAATATATATTTAAGTTTTAAATTTATAATAAACAAATTATATTGTGATAAAAGATTATTTTTAACAATGGATAATCTTTTTAAAAAAATATTAAAATTTTCTTTATAAATAAAGAAGAAAAGAGATAAAGGAAATTAAGAAAAATAATCAAAACCATTATTATTAAAGAAAAGTTCCTAAAAATATTGGTTAGTTTTTTTAGAAACCAAAATATTTGTTAATTAACGAATAAATTCTAAAATACATCTTAATTTAAGATAATTATTCTAATATATAATCTATAATTATTATAAAAGAAATAACCTCATTTGGTATCCAATTTTTTACTGGACATTTTTACTCTCAAAATTTATAAACTTCCAATTTCAGTTAAATCTTTTCAATTTTATTTTAACTTTCAATCTAAATTACATTTGTTCAAATAAGTCATAATAACTATTTAGTATTTTCAAAAGTACCTGTGAAGTGCCTGTTTTTGCCCTAGTTTGTATAAAGAGCATTACTCTTTCATTGTTAATCACACACATCATCCATCGAGGAGAGTTTCAATTGTTTCCATTTAGATAAATCGACGTTCAATAAGTAATTATAAGATCATCTAACCAAAATCATCTTACTTTCGTTGAACTGAATTCGAATAGGCATAAAGATCGCAAAGGAATGAGGTGTCACCTTAGTCCTAAACCTAAGAAACGACAATAAACAAATGGAACAAACCAGTAGCCAATAAATATCTTACAATACGTACTGCCAAATCCTTTACGTGTGGCTGAGTTTTCATCATCAATCTCATTACTCCGGAATCAAAATTTTCCATGACCAATGTTTGTGATTTTGAGTTATTATTTGATAACTTGTTTTCAGAAATTAAATTAAGAAACACCGAAAAAAATCAATAATTAAATATAAAAGTATTTTTTATTGATAAATATTAAAATTTTGTTAACCAGGGATATTCGAATCTCATCATTTTTTTCATTCGCCATCAAATTAACCTTATAATCCTTAAATATAAGAGTATCAGGACTTATTTGATTTATTTTTCACTTTATAAATAATTTTACATTAATCAATTTTTTATCCATAATTTATTATCATTTGAGAATTATTTATCAAGTAAGTGTTTTAAATACTATAAAACAGAAATAATAAAGATTTCATTTTTTTCAATTTCTCCACCAATTTTATACTATACTCGGTAAGTATAAATGGTAAAATACTATCAACAATCAAAATAACTTTATTCAATTACATTTTTTTGGTACAACCTTTTTTTATTTAATAACATTTTGGAAATTAAAAAAATTAAAAAAAGAAAATGAAAATATCTTTAATATTTAAAAGAAAATATTATTTTAATAATATATCACTTTTCAATTGAATTGACGTTATAAGGTAAGTACACAGATTATCTCAATCCCATGGAGCATGTGGCAAAAATCCTTAAATGGTGTTCTTTTACAAACTTATTCTCCAAAAGGGGTTGTTTTCAAACTTATTCCTAAGGGGTGCAGTTTTTTACGTAAACCCCATGCATGCTGCCATCACCATTAGCGCTTTTGCGTAGGAGCTGACACGTGGCCTTGGAGACGCCAGTAGCACCAGCGCCTTGCGTTTTGGCTACATGGCGTTGAAGACGCCAGCAACAATGGCGCGTTCTCCATGGGAGAGCAATGGCGTCAGTCAAACTGGCGACTTACCTTTGACAGGGAGAACAGCTTTGGCAGGAGAGCAGGAGCAGCTTTTCAGTGCTTAGCAACAGCATGGAAGCGCAAATGGGGTTGGCCACATTGCAAGAATATGGAAAACGCCAACAGCTTTGGCGTTTTAGGGTGTTTAAATACACCACCTCCTTCACCATTTTTTTCAACTGTTTTCCCTTGCAGTTGCTTTCGTTTTCGTGGGTTTGAAAATTTTTGTGATATCAATATTTTTTTGTAAGTTATTTTGTTAGGTGGCTTTGGAAATTTCTATGGTATCACATATTTTTTGTAAGTTATTTTGTTAGGTTGGAATAAAGATTTATTTTGAAGTATTTTTTTAAAAAATTAAATTAGTTTGTTATATTTGATAGGCTTGTTAGTGTGTGTTTAAATGTTTAAAATAAAAGAAAAATTATGTAATAATATTTATTTGAAGAAAATTTTATCAGTGAAAATAAAATATTTTGAATATGAATTTTGTAGTATTTTTTTAATTAGATTAGGTTGGTGTTAATGATTTATTAGTGTGTTAATAATTGATGAACGTTTCAACTTTCATTTAAAAAAATTTGTAGATCATATTTATTTGAAGTAAGTATTTTGAGTACGAAATTTATTTTAATATGAAGTTGTAGTATTTTTTTAATTAGATTAGGTTCATTTTTTGTGTGTTAAAAATTGATAAGCGTTCAAGTTGAAAGTGTTATTTGATGATGTTTTGTTGTTTCTCGTATCATATTTATTTTAATATATTTATAGTAATTTTGTAATTACCTATTTTCATTTTGAAGTTATTATTGTTAAGATTAATTATTTATACTACTAACTTCGTTCATGAATTATTTTATTGTGTTAAAAATTACTATCTTAAAATTTATAACCTAAACATACATAAAATTTATTATCAGTTAAAATAAACTTACCAAGAAGTTACAAGCAGCAGAAACGAAAGAAGCAAAGGAAGCAAGGAAGCAAGCTTGAAGAAAGTCGAAGGCTAAGGAGAACTACAGTGGGTAGCAATGTAGTGGACAAGAACTACATATAAAGGAGCAAAGCGCTCCTCGTGATGGCGCCTCCCACCTGTCTGCAACCCGCAGCTTCCAATGGCGCTTCCTGCAGCACTGCTGCAGCACTGCACTTTGCGCGTCTCTGCTGCACCCAACACGCCAGTTTGACTGGCGCCTTCCTCAACGCGCCATTGTTGCTTGCGCCTCCAGCACCACATAAGCACAAAGGCAAGGCGCTGGTGCTGCTGGCGTCTCCAAGGCCACGTGTCAGCTCCTAGGCGAAAGCGCCAATGGTGGTGACGTCATGCATGGGGTTTACGTAAAAAACTGCACCCCTCAGGAATAAGTTTGAAAACAACCCCATTTGACGAATAAGTTTGTAAAAGAGCACCATTTGAAGATTTTTGCCGAAGTATGTTCTTTACATCAATAAGATAAATACAGCCAAAAATCCTCATAAACATCAACTTATCGCTCTCTCTGTCACAAAGGGTACTCAATTAACCAAAAGATGGATATGCATTCAGGATAAGACATGCCAATGTCTAATGGAAGAGAAAACAGGATGAAGATTGAAGATGCACATGAGTCTCTATTGGGGCAAAGATGCCATAGTAATTTTCTTTGGGTGGCCAAAGCACAGTGTTGGTACCAACAAGAAAAAAAGTTATTTGCAGCCACATTTTTTGTTCACAAATATTTAATATTGCTAGCCACATTTTTTGTTCGAAAATATTTAATATTGCTGCAAAAATTACTTTTGCCAATGAAAAAATTATTGCATACTGCAATCTGTTGCAAAAAGTTTTGTAGCAACATTTGATGTCCTTATCACTTCAAACACTTTCGCAATAAAAGTTTTTGTTGCTACTACTAACACTTTCTCAACAAATTTTTTTGCTGCCAACTACTTATGTTTACATAACGCAAATTTTCCTTGCCAATACATATGTTGTTACAACAAAAAAATTTAGTGTCACTACTTTTGTTTCCACAACAAACATGATTGTTGTCACTACTTCTATTTTTACAACAAACATTACCGTTATCACTCAATATTTTCATAACGCAAATTTTCGTAGCAACCACTACATAAGATTTCTCAACAAAAAATTTCGCTGCCACAACTTTTATTTTCACAACAAACATTGTCGTTGTAACTATTTATGTTTTCACAACAAACATTATCATTGTCACTTTATGTTTCCACAACAAAAATTTTCATTGTCACTGCTTATGTTTTCACGGCCAAAAATTATCAGTCACTTTAAGACAATCATTGTTGCCATAACTGATTTGTGGTAACTACTAAAGTCATCATATTTTATATATGATAACAACTATTGTTGCTACATAAAGATAACTTTTTTTACCAATTATTGCCATTGTAATAAAATATATTTTATCAACACATAAATTCATTGTAATATTTTTTTTTCAGTCACGTTATTTGTTGTATATATTTATTATAATAACAAAAGTCACAATCATAAATTATCAATTATAATCAGCGTATATATCATTAAATTTCTTTTATTAACAACTTTATTCAATTTTTAAAATTCTATATTAATAAAATAATTTAATTATCATAAATAATTATAACAACATCAATGTAAAAGTAATAAAAAAATATAGACAAATGATATTAATAAAAGATAAAGAAAATGTATGCAAACTTGATTGAATATCATGAAACACCATTCTACATAATTTAATGATTAAAAAAAAACAATTTCATTATTAAGAAATAACTCAATTAAAAAAGAAATAACTAAAAGTTCAAAAAAAGAAAAATAATTTGTCTAAGTAGTGTAACAATTATTCCCCTTTTAAGCTTTACTTTGAATATCCCATTATGCAATAGTTGAGTGACCAACAATTGACCTGCAATTTTAACATAAATAAATTATTAATTCAACATAAACACATAAAAGTCAAGAAGGAAAAGTAATGGTATATTATTATACATGTTGAAGAGAAACTATGGTATATTATTATACATGTTAATATCAAACATACCTTGAACTTAAAACTTGAAAAGTAATTTATGAGATATTCTCAATCTTAAACACTTAAATCATTAGGCTTATTCTCCAAAGCCAACTCTCAATCTTGAACACTCAAATCATTAGGCTTATTCTCCAAAGCCAACTCTGTTGTTTCATAATTTTGAAATATTAGTGAAATCTACATCTATGACTTCGGTATAGTCTTCCCGTCATGAAAAGAATAACATCTTTAGTTAGTGTGGTTTGCATCACTTAAACCATAAGTTATTCTTTTTTTGCAACTCTTAAACCATAAGTTACTCTCCTTTCAACTTTTCTTGTAATTGTACGTCCTTTTGCATTTTTTACCCAAAAAAATTTATAAGAAAACTACCAATATGATATGAAAATTTAAGAATATATAAATGAAATTCATAATCAATAAAAAAATAGAAAAATAATTTAAAATTTGAAAGAAAATAAGACTATATATAAGTATCTTCTTCTTCTTGAGTCATGGTATGATTTGAAAACTTTGGAAATCTTGAACTTGAAACGTAGCTTGAGTGTGTCATTACTAAATTCAGATAGAAAAAAATAAAAATAAAAACTTAAATTTCACCTTTCATTATTCTTTATTGAGAATTCTTACACAAATAAAACTAGTGGTGAAGCTTGGAAAGAAAGATTATGGGGCAAAAAAATATGCAACTATAATCACTTTGTTGAGGGAGAGTTATAGAATTACCCTTTTTTTGCCATTGGGGACAAGCCAAGAAATATCTCATTCTTGCACCATTTTTTTTCTTTTCTCTTCTTTTCTTTTGTCAACAACAAAACACATTGATTCTCAACGGGGAACCATACATATGTCATAGATGGAAAAAGAAAAGTAGAATGTATCATGCATAAGGAAGATAAATATTGCAGTTTTTTATGGATTATATACTAAAATATATTGTTGATATTATCTAAAATAAAATACATATTTTATTGATATTTGGTTTTATTTTGAAAATTTGTTTCAATATTTTATCATATTTTTAAATTTAAATTGATATTGCTCTTGTGATTTTTTTATTTGATGTTAGATATACCACAATTATTACACATCTTAATTTGGAAATTTGTTTTAATTCTTTATCTTTTGAATATAAATATAATCTTTATCTTTTAAGTTTTTCTATATCTTTTAAATATATATATATATATATATATATATATATATATATATATATTTATCAATTAGATTTGATTCTATGGATATAGAGGAATTTAAAGACTTTTTACGTTTAGATATAATTGGATGGAGACAGGGTCGAAGACTCTTTAACCTCGGAAATAGTTGAAGACTTTATGGATGCTAGAGAGTTGAAGACTATTTAGATTTAAAGAGAGTTTAAGACTCTTTGGATGAAATTGCTAATACTCTACCTATGTCTTTTAGATTAGATAGGGAAGAAAAGAAAATGCAGAAAAGTAGTTAGAGACATGTTAAAGATTTATCTTTCGTATTTTTATTGAAATTTTATGAATTTGTTTGCTTAAATTAATTTTATAGTTTGAATTAATTTATTTATTAAGATTTCTTTTTTAAATACAAGAAAAAGTGGAACATTATAGAGGAATAACCACAAGCTTGATTTGAGATTGATTTCTTTGGTTGTTTTCTTGGAACTTTTGTAATATTATATTTGTTGTGGATTATATCGTTACTCTGTTACTAAATTTAAATAATATTTAAGTAAAAAAATCTAAAAGAAATAATTTCAATAAAAATAATTTTTTTTTTAGATTTTGTTTCATTTTCACAATAGATTAGAATATTCTTATAGTAAATATATTTTGGACAGGAAATTTTTTCATTTTTCTCTCTACATGTTCTTAACAACTAATAATTTTTTTCTTCTCAATGACAATAAACATGTCATAAAATATATTAAGATAAAAAAAATGTACATTTTTCAGCGACTTTATAGGTCACAACTATAAATGTAACATTTGCCAACTATTGTTGGTATAAAATAGTAGATTTTCCAGCAACCTTAAATATCATTGCTATAAAATTAGCATTTCCCAATTAATTTCAAAGTTGTTGGTATAAAACCTATATTTTTCAGCGACTTTACATGTCATTGATATAAATGTAACTTTTGTGAATGACTTCAATGTTGTTGGTATAAAATATTATATTTTCTAGCTTCCTTAATTGTCATTGCTACAAAATTATCTTTTCCCAACTAATTTCAAAGTCGTTGTATTGATAATGACAAGATTTTTTGTTACTATAAGTATAACTTTCCCTACGATACTGATGTCATTGGCAAAAAAAATTGAATTCACAACAACAATCAAATGTTGTGATGAAATGTCTATCATTGCCGACAACTTATTTTTTGTTGTGAAAAAGTCATTGTGAATAACCTTGTTTCTTGTAGTGTCTTGGTTGTGTTTTTCCTTGCAATGATTGTTGAGGTTGTCTCCAACTAGCCCAACATCAAGTGTGGGACTAATCCTATAAAAGGAGGGTTGGTTCAAGCAAGCTACTATGTCTTTCGCATAAGCTTCCTTTACTTGGTCAAGCTTGTTGTTATGTCCTTCAATTTGGGAATCTTCATAGTTGTTGTGGCTGGCCATACCTTGGGCTTCTTCCTTGCTAAGTCTCATGCTCTTGCTCTTGCCAATAGAGAACAAGAGTCCTTCTCGGATGCTCAAAAAGTTTGATAGAAATGTTAACCACACACCCTTTTAAACACATGAAATTTGCCAAACATCACAAATTTTAGTGAGACTTATATCTCATTTAATAAATTATTCTTCCGATTTTATACTTTTTAATAAATTTTGACAAAAAATAAAATGTGTAAGAAAGAATATGTTAAAAAGTTGGCAGAAATAATTTTTTGTCAGATTTTATTATCCTTCTGATTAAACTCTAAATTAGTTAGGATTTTTTTTTCTTGGTGAACCGAAAGGTTAAGAAAAAAAAGTATTATATGTTGCTAGTAAGACTCCTCAAAGTTTAATTATTTTACTAAGCTTATATCATGTTGCATATATAGATTATTTTATGCAAGTTCTCCTTTGCATTGTAGATGATCGATGAAAGGAGTCTACTTGTGCTTGTTAACTCTTGCATTTTGTGTTTCAGAAATTTTTACTTTGTGCTTCGAGTACTAAAAGCCACGATACTCTAAAATGATCAACATATTGGTGTTGTATTGGTATCGGACATCGATATCTCTGAGAAGTATTATTAGAAATTTTTTATTTTTTATTCTTAAAAAAAAAACAAATACAACTTGAATACCGCTAGGATACGGCTTAGGTTGGGGGACATGGCTCAAGCCCTCCAATATGGCTTAAGCCATTTTCTGAATTTTTTTTAAATTTTAATATTTTTTAATTGAAAATTTAAGATTTAAAAAATTCTAAAAGGATAAGGATAGGAAAAAATACTACTTCCCTAAAAAAATATGCATATTTGCGTACATATATAATTTTTTATTAACATATTAAAAATATATCGTATCCTTGATTTTTTTTAAAAAATTGTCTTATCACCATATCCATATTGCATCGTATCCGTGTACTATCCGGTATCTAAGATGCATATATTCTAAAATAACAACCCTATGCCTAGTAATAAACTGTAAACATGTAATAAGAACAGAGGATTAGAGCACAATCCCATATGCAGATTACTATACTTTTAGCTACATGGCACCATACCAATTACGACAGTGACAGTTAAAATATATATGTGTCATGTAAGACATGTTAGTGCACTTAATCAAGTAGTTACTTTATGGGAGATTTCATCTGATAAAGTTTATCCACTCTTTTTAACCATGTCATTTGACTGCTATGATTATCTTGAAGGAAAATATTCTTGTTGAATTAAAGTGGGACAACTTTTGTTGTCACTTTGATTTTGTAGAGTATTATTTGGTGTACCCCGTCCGCCTCCTTATATTAATTATAAGATTTAAAAAAATATTTTATAAAATTATTTTTAATTTTTAGATATATTAATTTTTTAAAAATTATATGGCAGTATGGGGTGGACAAAAGGGGGAGGTTGAGGTGAGTATGGGTTAGAAAGAATTGCATGAATCTAGAAAATATGATGATGACAAGAACAAAGAGGATTTTGAATTAAAGGTGAGTGAAGAGGTGGTCAAGGCGCATGCTGACTAGTGTGAAAAGAAGGCTAGATTAGATAGGTGCGATAAAAAGGGAGTTGGGGTAGATAGCCCGACACAGAACAAGAAGGATAACCAAGAAGTTGGGTCAGTTGGGCCCACTGTCAGTTTTACTCTCTCCCAGATCGAGCATGGTGGGTTAAATATGGAACAAAAACATCATGAGAAAGGGAGTACACTACTTGGGAACGATTTGATAGGCCTATTGGGTGATGAGGGAGTGCTGTCAGAAATAAGAATATGGGCTCTAAAATTATGAACAACTCATGTTCTAAAACACTAGGCAAGGGCAGAGAAGGCAAATACACACCAAGGGGGGGACGTCTAGCCAAGAAGTGGTGCAAGAGTTGTGTGTTCATGAAGGCAATGACAGTGTGACTACACCTAGACCATCACCCTCTTGTTGGTATATTTCGCTCAACTTTAGTTCGACTTAGTGATGTCAAGGCAACAACTAGAAGGGTTTGAGTTAGCAGTATCCAATTGGGAATGTCACATGACAGGAGTAAAGAACAAATTCTGGAGAAAATAACTATGATGGAAGAAAGAAACCGTGAAGAGACAGAAGGGTGATGGGGCCTTTGAAAAGGGTGGTGATGAAGCTATTTAATGAAGATGTTATCATTTAATGTGAGGGGGCTGGGAGGAGGTGTGAAGTGGAGTTTCATCAAGAATATTATTCTCAAGGACAACATTCAGTTTGTGTGTTTGCAGGAGACAAAAAATGAGACTTGTAATAAGGAGATGTGTCAGGCCATTTGGAGTGATTGTGAGATGAAGTGGGTCATGCAACCTTCTATAAACGTTGTAGGGGGGCTGTTGTATCTGTGGAGTGAAGACTTTTTCACTTTGCATAATTTGCTTCAAGGAGATGGGTATATTGGGCTAGAGGGGTTATGGAAAGAGGGTGGATTTATTGTAACTCTCATCAACATTTATTCACCTTGTGAATTAGATTTGAAAAGGAGGCTCTGGAAGGATTTGAAAAGCAAGGAGTCTAGCACATGTGATATGTGGTGCATCATGGGAGATTTTAATTGTGTTAGAAGACCTTGTGAAAGGTAAGGTGAAGCTTTGGTGGATTATGGAAGTTAAGAGAAAAGGGAATTTAATCAATTTATTCAAAACTTGGGACTGGAGGACATACCTTTGATTAGGAGACAATTTACTTGGTATACACCGAATGGGAGATCACGAGAATGATTGTCTATATGGAATGGATCCTCACAATTTGTTTTGGATAGGAGCATTTTGAACCATTGCCCAATCATTTTGAAGAACATGGATATTGATTGTGGTCCTAAACCTAATAAGGACTCTTGATTGTTGGATGGATGACAAAAACTTTGAGAAGTTCATGGCAGAATCTTGGGAGCAACAAAGGGTACAAGGAAGAGGGGCTTTCATTCTCAAGCAAAAGTTGAAGGTTATGAAAGCTTGCTTAAGGGGGTGGAATCATAACCACTTTGGGGACATTCACCAAAACATTGCTATAATTGAAAGAGACATGAATGATCTTGAAAAAAAAAAGGAGAGGGGATTGCAAGAAGAGTTTTGGAGAAATGTTTTGTATAGGGAATCACTTCTCAAGCAAAAGTCAAGAGCAAAGTGGCTTAGAGAAGGTTATCTAAATTCAAAATACTTCCATATCATGGCTAATTGGAGGAGGAAAAATATGATTAGAGGGGTTATGAGTTGAGGGATTTGGAAGGAGGAGCCCAAAAAGGTGAAGGAGGATGGTTGTCTCTTTTCTTGTGGGGAAGGAGCCTATTGCATAGTGCTATGATAACAAATGAGGTTGTGGATGAAGTGAGAAGAAAGAAGAGAAAATGCTTGATTTTTAAGGTTGATTATGAAAAAGCCTATAACTCAATGTGTTGGAAATTTCTCTTGTAGATGATGGGGAGATTGGGCTTCCATGAAAAATGGATCAAATGGAGTCAAGGGTACTTTTCATCTAGCTTGGTCTCCATTCTTGTTAATGGAAGCCCATCCAATGAATTCATTCCTTAAAGAGGCTTGAGGCAAAGTGACCCACCTGCCCCTTTCCTCTTTCTCATTGTGGCAGAAGGGTTGAGTGGACTTATGAGGGAGGCTACATCCAAAAGGTTTTTCTCTGTTCTAATCGTGGGAAACAAAGAGGTGGAAGTCAACTTATTGCAATATGCCAATGACAATTTTTGTGGGAGAAATGAATCTCCAAAATGTGGTTATGGTGAAGAGTATCTTGAGATGTTTTGAACTTGTGTCCGATCTTAAACTTAACTTCCATAAAAGTAGATTTGGTGGGTTTAGGATGGATGTAAATTGTATGGAAAGATACGCAAGGTTCTTGAATTGTAGGACATTGACATGCCCTTTTGTTTATTAACGAATCCTCATCGATGTTAATCCCAGGAAAGTGGAGACTTAGGAGCCAATGATTGCAAAGTTCAAGAAGAAATTAGCATCTTGAAAGCACAAACACCTCTCATTTTCCAGGAGGATATGCCTAATTAATTTGGAACTCTCTTCCTTACCCCTTCTTCTTGTCGTTCTTTAAAATTCCGAAAGGGGTGGCAAAATCTATGATTAGGATATAGAGGAGATTCTTGTCGGGGTGTGAGGAGGGGAGGGAGAAAATCTCTTGAGTTAGTTGGGAAAAAATTGTTCACCAAAAAAACATTGAGGTTTAGGGGTTAGGAATATTTCCTTGTTTAACATGGCCTTAATAGAAAAATGAAATGGAACCTATTCCATAATAAGGGGACCTTGTGAGAAAGCGTTTTAGACTCTAAATATAAGGGGTGGTGTGATTTAGGGGAGGGTGTGGGTGAGGCCACTCAAATCCATATGGTGGATGGATTTGAAACTTGTGTGTGGAGGTGATAATGAGGTTTGGTTTAATAATATGGTAGAGTGGAGATTTGGGAATGGTATGCTTACTAGAGTTTGGGAGGATGCTTGGTTGAGTGAAGGAAGCCTTAAAAATACCTTTCCTAGGGTGTTTTTGAATTCAAAGCAAAAAAGAGATGTTGTAAGGAATATGGAAAGGTGGGATCAGGGGTGTTGGGCTTGGGAATTTCAATGGAGGAGACAGTGGTTTGAGTGGGAAAAGGAGTTAGTAGAGGGGTTTTATAGCGTCTTGGAATGGGTTACTTTGAGATACCAAGAAGATGACACTTGGATTTGGGTGGAGCATGCTTCAAATGTGTTTACGGCCAAGTCCACTTATTTTTCCCTTTACAAAATGCAGTTTGAGTCATCGAAGAAGGAAAATTTTAAGTGTCTTTGGCACTTAAAATTTCCCCCTAAGGTGGCCTTTTTCATTTGACAGTTATTCCTTGATAGATTGCCTACTAAGGCTAACCTTAGTAGAAGAAATATAAACTTGGAGAATGATAATTTATCATGTGTATTGTGTCATGAGGTCAAGGAAGATGCAAATCATTTTTTTTTCTTGTGGCTTTACTCATAATATTTGGAAAAAGTGGTATAGTATTTTAGGAATTTCCTTTGCACTACCAAATCATGCAAAACAACACTTTTTACAAAATGGCCATGGTTTATCAGGAAGTAATTCTAACCTTTCGAGGCTTCTAGGATGGAGTGTCATAGTATGGAACATCAGAACTTGCGAAATGGAATTGTTTTTGATGAAATTCAACCTAATACCGCATATGGAATAATTGCATGTTTTGTTTGTGGTCATGGCTTAAATCCTACAAGAAAGATTTCACAGTTTCCTTCCGGATGTGGCAATCAAACCCTTCCATTTGTATCTCTTATCTATGAGTAATGGTATTGGTGTGACCATTGGGAGAGAGTTTACATGGTGGTGGCTCTTTTGCTATGTGGGTACAGGATTTGTATCTCTTCATATACAACCATATCATTTTCTGAGGGTATAAGGACAAATACGATACTCCTAATCCATGTATGTATTGTGTTGTTTTTATGTAAAGGAAAAGGTTGATGTTTAATAGTAGAACTGATGTTTGTTCGTGGGGGCATTTTTGTTATATGGCACCGAATACTTTGTAATCATCTACACTTCTTATGCATTTTTTATAATATAATCCTTTATTGCTGGAAAAAAATTAACTATTTTTCTTAAGGAACGTAAAATACTTAAAAGGGTCTTATAATTAGGGATGGAGGAAGTAATATTTAGGCTAAGATATTTTTTCATCCTTGTAAAATTTGCAAAGCTCAAATTTTGTCCCTGCAAAATTTTTCATCCTAAAAATTATAATGCATCATTTTTTGGTTTGGAGCAAGGTTCGATTATATCAAAACCTACAATTATTTATTTAAATTTTAAAATATGATTTATGGGATAAAAAATTGCTCCAAAATATGAAAAATCGTCATAAATTTCCAAATCCTCTCTTCTCTAGCCTTCTTCATCTTCTTCAAACCCCATCACAAATCAAAACCAGATATAGGTCGCACCAACACAAAGGACATGATGGCCCTCCACACGACGTCATTTATCTCAACATTAAATGCTCCATCGTCGTTCCATGTTCCCTTACCTAACCAACTTGCTCCCTCACTAGGCTTCACTTGCACTATGTGACGTTCAATTCATGTTGAACCTTCTTCTCCCTCCTCCTCCCTTTCTATCCTATAGAACCTCGCCCTAAACCTCATCCAAAATTAAATTATAGCTCGTTGGTCAACTCATCATCACTCCCCAACAATGCTCACATTCAAACCCCCAACAAGTTCTCCATAAAATTAATTAGCTCAATTAATTCCACCTATACCTTCCCATATACTTTTTTCACTAAAACATTCATTTTATGTCCATGAAGGTTATGTTTGAAGATGATGGCTAGGATGCCCAAGTTAAATGACTTGGGCACCATGCCAAAGTTCATTATAACCATTCAAATTAATCAAATGGCTCAGATATTTTGTTTTTTTTTCTTTTTTTGTTATTTTTGTTGTTTTCTCGATTTATCCCTGATTCTCTTTGCTCCCTCACTGTTCAACTCTTTCCCACTCCCAGTCCTTGGTGATGTAGAGGAAAAAAGTTCTTCTCCCCATTTCCACTTCTCTGATGCCACCACCAAACATTCAATTGTCATATTCGCAAAATTGTTTATCAATCAAGAATTGAATGAAATCAAAATCAAGAACTTTCCAGTGACAACGCTTCATTTTCCTCTTTTCCTCTTCTTTTCTTGTCTCTAACCATTGCAAGCCACAATGAAAAGTGATTTCCTTCTTCCCTACCCCACAACCACAAATGATTGCCACAGTGACGACAATGGCGCCACCATGCACTGCCACCCCCACATTGATATGAACATAAAAAATGAGGCTAAACTACAAATATTACATATTACATATCTATAAACAAAATAAGAATGCAAAACGAAAATAAGTTCTCAATCATGTCTTTATTGAACTCGCATCCAGTCTCAGATCTACAAATTTAAGAAACCAATAGTCCAATAAAAAAAATCTGAATCAGAAACCAAAAAACAAAATGAAATAAACTTCAAATCTACGTCAATAAGGTCAAAGTTGAAGGTTTTGAAAAGATCACCATTCGTGGTTTTCATTCATAGATCCATAACTCATCTTTGCACACAACATGCCAACATTGCACATAGTAATGGAAGTGTTGCTCACCCTTTAACACATGTGATTCCGTCATGGTGGCTCCTCGTGACGATGTCAATGACTCTGTCACGGTGGTTGGTGGCTCCTATACAGCAGTTGTGCTTGCAGTCATGTATGTTACCTATCAGCAAACAACGAGCGTTGTGAAAAAATAAGGTGTGATGAAGGTTTAGGTTTGGGGTTAGGGTGGTGCCCAGAAAGGAGAGGTGGTGAGAGTGCCACCAACTTTCAAATCAAGAAGAGTGAAGGAGGAAAAGCAGCAGAAGAGGGAAAGAATGAGAAAAAAGGTTAAAGGGTATTAAGGGAAAGAAGAGAAGAAAAAATAAAAAGAAAAAATAAAACAAGAAAAATTGATGGCCATAGATCTTTAAATTTGGTAATCTAACGAATAGTGATGACTTTTGCACTGTGCCAAAGTATTTTAAGCTTGGGCACGCTAGCCACCGTCATGTTTGAAAAGGTATTTCAATTAATTTCTAAATTTTTTTATTAGCTGAAAAACTTGTTTGATTGTTCGATGAACAAATCTTTTTTACTGGTTTCTTGGTAGCTTTTAAAAACTTTAGTTTCTAACTTTTTATATTTTCTTTTATTTTTATCCTCAATATATTTATTTAATTTCCTAATTACCCCTTTTAAAATATTTTTTTTATTTTTTTAGACTTTTCAGCTACTTAAATAGTCAATTTTATTGAACACTTATAATTTAATAAGCTAGTTTTTAACTTCTAACTACTAGCTAGCTTTTTAGCTTTCAACTACTAACAAGTTTTTTAGTTTTTAGCTTACTTTTCAACTAGTTTTATCGAAGATAGTCGAAATTGGTTTTGTATATATTTATCCTTATGTGTCCATTTGCAATATACATATATAGGTGCACATTTTGTTGGTGGGCAAAGATAAGATGAGGTTGTCGTGGATAACTAAAGACAAACACACAAAAATTGTGGTGTAGTATGGAACAAACACATGTGAATATAGTGGAAAAGTAACTAGGGTAATTTGTGTGTTGTGGTGTTTGAGAATTTGAATGGGCAAAGATTTGTGTTTGAGATCTAAGTTGTTGAATATGTGGAAAATTATTTTGATTTGTTGTTTAATGGGGTCTGATGTTGTCTGCAATGTTTTTTTATTTATGTTTCTACATTGTGACGATTTTTAATCCCCACAAATTGTGTTTTGATTTTTTAATTTATTCTGTAATTTGTGATGGTTTTAATATCGAGAAATTGCATTTTTAAAATTTAAATTAAAAAAATGTCACTTAGGTTTAAATTCGTCCAAACCAAAATCTAAGCCAAAATATCACACATTATAAATTTGCGAGGATTGAAAACAGACAAAATTTTATAGGGACTAAAAACAAACTTTAGGTATTTTGCAGGGACGAAAAATATTTTTAGTCAATTGTTTGAAGCATAATAAAAGGACTAGCAAACACCATAATACAAAGATAAGGCTCACGGATCTGAGGCTCATTAAAATATTATATATAGGATGAAATCCTTAAGGTTAAGTTAACTATTCATTCTCATTAATTGCTCTCATTTACTATATTGGGTGATATCTAATTTGAGCATCGGAGTGCCTTCGCAAGTACCTGCACCCCCTCAGCTCATGACAAAAGTTGATGGACATAGATAGATACAGCTTGATATAGCAACGGATAATTACCTCAGTACCCCTAGACTGGTACGTTTTGGCACCCATCGTAGGGCTGAGTTGAAATTTCCTACCACCCATAGGAAATGGTAGCAACAAGGAGCAAAACGAACATGGAAGGAAACTTCATTACAAAAGCACAAAACCCCTACAATGCACACTTTGTGCACATTGATGGCGTGACTGGCCACTCAGACATGATTCAAGAATTGTGGGTCAAGATGGAAGCCTTGCAGAAACATCATACGGCGGAAATTAAGACCCTTCGGTGGTAGCAAGCACTTCTCCAAAACCAATGACAAGACCCAACATGGAGGTCATCCAATCAGACATAAGAAAACTAGGGTAACCCAGACGCTCATAACATCACTAGTATACCTATTGCTTGTAAGGTATATCACAAGGATAATTGGCAGGAGGAGACACCATGCACCTTAGCGGCTTGTACCTCCACGAACACAACCCTAACAACGGGAACTTAAAGGCACCCTTTTGTCAAAGGCATCATGGATGCTCCCCTCCCTTCTTGGAAGGGTCTGTCGATGGACAAATATGATGACACCACGAACCTGGATGAGAACTTCAATGTCTATGTTACCCACGTTAGTGTTTACACAAGTGACAACCAAGTTTTATGCCAAGTCTTCCCAAACTCATTAAAGGGCCCTACATTGAGTTGGTTCCAAGGCTTCCTTTTTATTCCATTGATTTGTTCGACACCTTGGCATCTCGATTTAGCACTCAATTTGCTACTAGTTGTCCCCATCATTTGACTTTAGTGGCACAAGTCAATATCCAACAAGATAAGAAGGAGCCCCATAGGACGTTCATGGAAAGATTCAGCAAAGTCATCCTCAATATTAGAGGAGTGAATTTTGTTGTAGCCCTACATCACCTGATCATAATTAGTGAATAGTCTATGTAAGAAGTCAGCCTCAGATATGGATGAGCTGTGCCAAAAAGCAACTAAGTATATGCAAATGAAAGAGTTGGTCGAGTTTCGACATCATATGCGGGTGTAACAGGTTGAGAGAATAAGGATACCAAAAAAGAAGGGAAGAAAAGGAGTTGAGAGCCATTCAAAGAAAGGGGCCCCTGCAACCAATATACTCCTAGTACATAGCCTTAAACACCAATCGTGAAAGAGTTCTTGAAGAAGCACTTAGCTCAAGAATCATGTGAGCACTGCGAAAGGCACTCACACCTCCAAGGGCTCACAAGCAAAAATATTGTTCTTTTCAGCATAATTATGGTCATACAACTAAGGAATCCACAAGATAAAATAGAAGACTTGATATGGGATGGACACTTGAAGGATTTTCTCCACAATCCACAAGGACCTCTTATGACTATAGAAGGTACCATAATCGAGACTATAGAAAAGAAGATAATCGACGAGGTCGAGAAGATAAAAGGGATGAAAATTGACATAATATCAAAAGAAGTGTCACTAGACTGATCTACCTGCTCGACAAGTCATTAACACAATAGCTGGAGGTTTTGCGGACGGTGGCATTACAACTTCATCCACAAGAAACATGTAAGGTTGATCAGGTTTGTCAACATGGTATCCAACTAAAAGACCAAAAGCATGCATACCATCACTTTTTCAATTGAAGATTTTAAAGGCTTAGACCCCATGCAGGATGACCTCATGTCATCATAGTGGAAGTAGCCAATTGCATCGTGATAAAAGCACTTGTTGACCAAGGGAGCTCAATTGATATTCTCTATTGGCTGACATTCAAGAAGTTAGAAATTTTTTAAGCAGAGATCAAACTCTATGATGATCAATTGATTGGCTTTTCTGGGACAGGGAAGATACCAAAGGATACATTGATCTCTACACTAAGTTCAGCACAAGTGATAGAGATTATTGGATCATCAATATCTGATATTCAGTGGAGTGCTTGACATAGACCAATTCATGCAATCTTTTATGCTCAAAGCCTATTCCTTCTCTTATTATTGATCTACAACAATGAGATAAATACTTGAGGAATAATTATAAACAAGATATGGACTTGATTATTGACTTTAAGAAGCAAATTATGCTCAAAGACATTCCAATTCCCTTCACAATCGGAAGCACTACAAGTCAAGCTTAAGATCCTTATAGCTATTTGTTAGGGAGTATTTGAACCATACATTCACCACCATTGACCTACAAAGGCAAAGAAAGTGTGTTAAACACTTAAGCAAGTGACTTAAAGAATAAAAATTCAAAAGCAACATATGTTTGTTTCTTACCCGATGTAATTTCTTTTCACATTGAAACAACAATTGGAGTCTCAAACATACCAGCCCCCATTGTATAAGATAGCAACTCCCTCATGATGATCTTCTCCATCTCTAAATCTCCCTCCAACTTATTGATGACCTCATACAATCCCCTTACAACCTCACCATCAAATTCTATTTGAGAGTTGTCATAGAAGAACTCTGGATTCAAAAAGTGATTGATTGCATGTAATGGAGAATAAAGTTGAACATTCCATCTTTTATCAATGATTTGAAACGCATCCCTATATTTGTTTGCATCTTTAAAAGACATAAAAGACATAATAATAGTTTCCTTTACTTTGTACATTGCTTCATATATCTAGCCCATAGCCAACTTTTTCTCACCATCAACAAGTTGAAACACTTTCATTAGAGGAGCCATCACTTTGAGAATGTAAACTACATTCTTCCAAAAATTTGACATCAATACAGTTTTAGTGGCTTCCTTTCCCTTTGTCTCCTTTGACAACTTGTTTTCATTCCAATCATTCAATGCAAACATGGTTCTAATATTTTCTCTTGGTGAATCCTTTCCGAGGAAAGATAAGAAGTTGCAAATCGAGTGATTGCATGCCTCACTAACTCTCTTTTGTTTGTAAAGAATCTCAACATACTCAAAGTGCTTCTATGGCAATAAATCAAACCAACAAGAGAGATAGCCCGCTGAATTGTCTTCTTTATATGGGGAAGCTTCCCAATATCCTCCAATATCAAGTCAATACAACGTGCGGTACAAGGAAACAATAAATTTTGGACCTTTTTTCCACCAACTTCCTACTACCATAAACATAGTTACTCCCATTGTTTGTTACAACTTGGGCAACTTTTTCTTCTCCAATCTCAATAGAATCAAGCAACTCAAATAGCTTGTCAACGATCTTCACATAATTAGAAGCATCAATGGACTTCATCAACATTGTCCTGAAAGAGTTCACTAGAAAGTTAATTATGCTTCTTTGCTTCCTATTTGTCTAAGCATCTGAAACTATGGAACACCCAAAAGTTGTTCATTGTTCCTCTTGATCCTTTATCAAATCATTAGTGTACCCCACCTCTTTTTGAAGTATTACTTTAATGTCATGATAGCTTGGAGGTCGCAAATGCTTTCCAAAATGCCTAACTTCACAAAGCATGTCTTGAAAGCTTTGCAACTTGATCATGTTGAAGGATAACCTAGCTTGGTACCAAAATTGTGCTATAGATTGGTATACCCTTTCTGTAGCTTTTTTATCACAAAGCTCCCTTATGTTTACTTGTAGCAACTTATCCCAATTCTTTGAAGCTGTAGATTGAAGTTGAGTATAGAGATCCATGGGCCCCTTTCTAGTATCCTTCTTCTTGGGCTTCCCCTTAGCACCAATAGGAGGTTGACCAACAGCCCCGGCTTCTAACTCTATAAACCCTTCCTCCAAAGCTTATTCATCTTGCATCGCAAATTGGCGGAATGCTTCATGTTTCTTCTTCTTACTATTTTTCAGATGCCCTTATCTCATCTACAACTTCTTTCAAGCATACTAAGCAAGGTGCAACATTCCCCGGCTTTCCAATCAAATGATGTTTCCCCCTTGTAATTCCTCCTTTCATGATCTTGTGGCAATGCTTACAACATATTTCATTTGTGTCATTTTTTCTAACAGTCGTGCAATGTTTCCATCCAATGTTTATCCTCTTACTAGTAGGGTTTGAGGAAGCAGTGCATATCCATGTCCCTGACATTATCCTATAACTGAAAAAAATTGGGATAAGATTTTATATGAAAACCTCATGGCAACAAACAAATATTTATTCTAAAAAAACAGAATTAAAACCCTCAAATTAAAAAACTAGAACAAAGGAAATTCATAACAAAGGAAGTTCATAACAGAGTAGAAAAGGAGACAAAAACAATTCAGGAAAAAGACAAAAGGAAAAAAAACAACACAGAGAGTCATTGGAGCAGAGGGTTGTCGGCCAAAAAGGGCCGCCGAAGCAAAGGGGTAGTTGTATGGGTTCCCAAAGGATTAGAGTTAGGGTTCGCATGAGAAGAAGATCGAGTAAGCGTGAGAAGAAGGGGAGCTCGTCAAGGTTAATTGTGTTTTTTAAGTCAGGTTCTTTTGACCAACCCAAACCCAAAAAATTTTTAAAAAAACAAACAAACGTAACCTGTTGCATCCACCATGGCCACCATGAATCGCCACAACGTTACGGCCATGGTAAACGTCATATTCCAAATGGTGAACGCCATTATTTTGGCTAAAATAGCATCAAACGAATGGCAAAGGCCACCATTATACTACTTTATAACCGTTATGATGCTACCATAACCGCCATTTGACAACATTATTCTCCTCCTACTCCAACATGATATTCTGAAAGTCAAAAATGTCATCCATCTCTTCCACCGTCTATTTAGAAATACCTGTAGAAACGAAAACATTTATTACTAAGACGCATGAAAACACAAAGTTACAGTAAAAAGAACAAGAATTCACTCACCCTCCAAGTCCGCAAAGGGGTGAAGGGCTATATACAAAGGAACAATCCTATCACTGCGAATAGATCTCGGGAGCCGATTCAGAAAGGCCAAATTTCTCTTTTCTCGTTCGGTCAACAACTCAAAAGGAAACTCATTAAACTGCCTTATCACCCTTGTACAACTTAAAGGAAATCATGTCATTCTAGTGGCGGACCTACATGGCTGTGAGGGTGTGCACTTGCACCCCTCATTTTTTAAAATTCATCAAATTTGTAAATAAAATCTTATATTTTTATATTTTATTTTATTTATATTTATATAATTGAACCCACTGATTTTATTTTTTATAATTTGTACCCACTGACTTAGGGTCTTGGATCCGCCACTGTATCATTCCCTCATCATCAAACATATATTTCTTGCAATTAATGAGTAGACACTCTTAAGAACCTTGTCTTAAAATTTTTAAGAGGCACAATAAACAACAGCAAATTCGAGCTAAAACTGCTAAGTAACAGTGTTGTTAAATGGCGGCCATGGCGGATTTTCAAAAAAACGCCACCGAATAGCGGTGGCGTGGCGGGTTTGGGATGGCGACGCCATGGCGGTCGTGGCGGTTATGGCGGGGTGGCGGAAAATGGCGTTTTTTTTTCTTTTCGTCCGCGGTAGGAGTTGGGCTGACCCGACCCAACCCTACCCGGTTATTCATTCAGCTAAAAGACCCTCCAGCGCAGCTCTGTGATTCAGAACAACCTTCCATCTAAGAGAGAACCCAACCGCGAGCCTCCCTGCACCAGCCGCGTCCCTCCCGCAACCCGCCGCACCCAGCCGCGTCCCTCCCGCACCCCGCACGCGCACGCAGCCGCGACGACCTCCGGCAGCGACGCACCGGCACGAACAGTGGCGAGACCTCCGGCAGCGACGCACCTGTCACGAACGGTGGCCTGCAGCGAGAAGTTCACGCGGTGAAGACGAAGTTGTCGCGTAGAAGAAGAAGACGTAGGTTTTCTTAGTTTTATTTTTGTTGTTTGACACCCCCTGTTTTCGGTCTGCAGCTTTTTTTTTTCCTTTTGCTATTTGACACCCCTTTTTACTTTTAACAGTCCCATTTTTTTTTCGTATTTGACACCACAATTTTTTTTTCTGTTCAGTCCTCTTTTAAATGGCTGAACCATCATCCGATGCTGCTACTGCAAGTGCAACAAGGAAAAATAAGGCAGACCCAGGCTGGAAATATTATCATTCACTAGTGGAAGGAGATACAAACACCATTGTTTGTAATTTCTGTGGAAAAATCACAAAGGGAGGAATAACCCGAGCCAAACAACACCTGATTGGGAAGTCGGGCAACGTTGCTGCTTGCAAGAAAACTCCCCCAAATGTAGTCGAAGTGTTGAAGGAATATATGGCTACCAAAAAAAATGGGACCACTTACAGTACTTCTGGCAGTGGTAATATGGCAAATGTAAGAGATTTTGAATTTGGTGAACCAATTGGATGTGATGGAAGTGAAGATAAGTTTGCGGACTCTTGTAATGCTGCTACAAGTGCAAAGACAAAGTGTGGGACTAAAAAAGGACCAATGGAAAAATTTTGTAAGAATCCAGAAAATGCAATCAATCGGAGAAAAATGGAGATGCTGAGGCAAATGAACATAAGAGAGTCAATGGATAAGAATGAAGTATTGAAGGTGCATCAACATATTGCTCGCTTTTGGTACCAAGCAGGTTTGTCATTCAACCTCATTAAATTGAAAATCTTTGAGAACATGGTTGCAGCCATTGGTCAATATGGGCCACATTTGCCCATTCCTAGCTATCATGACATCAGAGTTCCACTCTTGAAGAAGGAAGTTGAATATACTGAAAATTTGATGAAAGGCCATAGGGAGCAATGGGTCAAGTATGGTTGTACTATTATGTCTGATGCATGGACTGATCGGAAACAAAGATGCATCATTAATTTTTTGATTAACTCTCAAGCTGGTACCATGTTTTTGAAGTCTGTTGATGGCTCTGATTTTGTAAAGACAGGTGAAAAACTTTTTGAGTTGCTTGATGCCATTGTGGAGGAAGTTGGAGAAGAGAATGTTGTTCAAGTTGTAACCGATAATGGGAGCAACTATGTTTTAGCGGGTAAGTTGTTGGAGGAGAAAAGGAAACATATTTATTGGACTCCTTGTGCAGCTCATTGTATTGATTTGATGCTTGAAGATATTGGGAAGCTTCCCTTGATAAGGAAGATAATTAGAAGGGCAATTAATCTAGTTGGGTTTATCTATGCCCATTCTAGTACCTTAAGTTTGTTAAGAAATTTTACAAACAAGAGGGAATTGGTGAGACATGCTATTACTAGATTTGCCACTTCTTATCTAACCTTGGAAAGGCTTCACAAAGAGAAAGCCAATATTAGAAAGATGTTTACTTCTGATGAATGAACCTTGAACAAGCTATCTAAGGAGCCTAAGGGAAAAGAAGCTGCAAAGGTAGTGCTCATGCCTTCTTTTTGGAATAGTGTGGTTTACACTCTTAAAGTCATGGCTCCACTTGTGAAAGTGCTTCGTCTTGTGGATGGTGAAAGGAAACCAGCCATGGGCTATATTTATGAAGCAATGGACAAGGCAAAAGAAACAATTATCAAGTCTTTCAACAACAATGGAAGCAAGTACAAAGATGTGTTTGCAATCATTGATAAAAGATGGAATTGTCAGCTTCATAGGCCATTGCATGCAGCTGCCCACTTCTTAAATCCAGAGTTCTTTTATAACAACACTGACTTGGAGTTTGATTTTGAAGTCACCAATGGTTTGTTTGAGTGCATTAGGAAGTTGATTCCACAATTTGATGTGCAACAGAAAATTCTAACCGAGTTACATCTTTACAAGATTGGTGCTGACCACTTTGATTCCGACTTTACAATGGCTCAAATGAAAACCCATTCTCCTAGTAAGAAACTTTTATCATACTATTTTTTTTATGTATTAGTGTTATAATTCAAAATTCTAAGTTATGCTCTTGGTTGGTAATTGGTATTGCAGCATATTGGTGGCGAATGTTTGGGTCACAAACTCCAAATTTGCAAAAGCTAGCTATTAAAATTTTGAGTTTGACTTGCAGTGCTTCAGGATGTGAAAGAAATTGGAGTGTGTTAGAGCAAGTAATTGTGACAAAACTCTAACTATACTTTTTAATTTTATTTAATTTTGATGATCAAGTTTTATTTGGAGTATATTTGAGATTGAAATCAACATTTATTTGTTATGTTGTAGATTCATTCCAAAAAAAGAAATAGGGTTGAGCACAAGAGGTTGCATGATTTGGTGTTTGTCAAATACAACCAACAATTGAAGCAAAGATATAATGCAAGAGATGAAATTGATCCAATTTCTCTTAATGATATTGATGTATGCAATGAATGGCTCGTGGGAGAGATGGATCAAGATGGTGATAATGATGCTGGAAATGATTTGGTATTTGAAGATGATGATGCTCTAAATTAGGCAACTGTGTATCAGGCTTCGGGGGTTGGAGAGTGTAGGATGTATACTAGGCGGAAAAAGCAAAAAACAAGTGTTGCTGCTGCCCAAACTTCTAAAAAACAGGCAATGGTTGTTGGATCTTCATCGAGGAAGCAAAAAGCAGTCCAAGAAAATGATGAAGATCTAGATGTTGAGGAGAATATTGATGTTGAATCTGAAGAAGAAGAAATCATGGTCAATTTTGAGGCGTCTGATGGGAAAGAGGGAGAGGGAGATGCTCCATTACCATATGATAACAACGAAGATGATTATGTTGGGATTGGAGAAGATGATTAGAGCCTCAACCTTCACTTTGCACTTTGCATTATGTTTTTATCATTTTCTTATTTTGAAATTTGAACTCTTTAATGAGTTTATTTGGTGTTGGTACTTGATTATTGTATGAACTCATGAAACTTTTTTAGTTTATTTGAATGCAATCCTTTGTTTTTTTCAATTTCAATGAGTTTATATATATGTTTTTTTTTTGTCCGCCATGACATCCGCCATTTTTCGCTACGCCATCCGCCATATTTTTATGACGGATTTTTGACTTTCCGCCATGAACCGCCATCCGCCATTAACAACATTGCTAAGTAAGGACAACTACTTGGGCTTTTTCTTCCAATGTCTTATAGGGTTTAGGGTTTAGGGAGTAGCCTAAGTAAGTTCATACATATCCAATATTTAGTGCATACTATGATATAGTAGTGGTGGTTGCAGTAGATGTGGTGGTAGCGGCGACAATGATAGTGGTGAATCATAAAATGTAGCACTATTAACAATTGCTTAGGATTGTTACATTTTTTGCTATTTTCCTATTATGCTTACTATCAGAAGATAAGTTTCTGATAATATAATATTTGATAGAAGAGCATCTGCTCTTAAATAGAATACAAAATAATCTTAAAAAGGAAACTACTGATTAATTATCATCATTGTACCCACTATCAATCCCTGTAATTATCGGTCTATGACTCCTATTCATAAATACAAAATATTTCAGGTAATCAAATCTTCTAATTATGGGATTTTAATCCTATCTATAAAAGGAAATAACTCTCATCATTGTACCCACTATCAATCTCTAATTATCGGTCAATGACTCCTATTATAAATTCAAAATATTCAGGTAATCAAATCTCCTAATTATGGGATTTTAATCCTATCAATATAAAAGGAAATAATATATTCAGAATCCTGTCAATAATAGGGAATAATATATATGAAGGGATTCTAACACTTACAACTCTCTTTTATTCAACATATAAAAAATAAAATAAAATGATTTTACATGACAAAGACAAAGTAAAAGTTGAAAACCAAAAAACTTTCAGCAGACATCATAAAATTTCCCGGTAACATAAGTTACATATACCTGAACTCTTATTCTTTCAATACCAGTGTGTTAAATGACATGGAATGCCTTGTTTTAGAAATTGTATTATGACCAACTACCACATGTTTTTAAGTTAAATTAAAGTATGGTACATCTATTAATCCCAAGAGATTCAAAAAGTCTTCTGCCAGAAGGCCAAAAGAGTGAGAACCAACCCGTTCGTTGTGCCTCAGGTGGAGCTTCATGTGAGTCCTCTGAATTTGTTCCATCAGAGTCCCCATGTACTTCATCGTCCTTCTGGCTTTCACTTGTGATCTGATCTCCATCTACATCAGCTTTAGCTTCTGAAATCTCTCCCGGCTTCTTGTCAAATAGCCCTTTAAATTGTTTCCTAGCTTTCTTCTCAACATCCTGCAAATGAATTGATATAAATAAGAATAAAGTCTTAATGTTTCCTTCGGTTATGTCTCAAATCGAGCATATAACCAAATAACTGATTTCAAACCCACCTGTTCCTTCTGCTTCAGTTTTTGAAGAGCTGCAGTTGCATCTGATTCAGTTGACTTGTCGACTTTCATCATCTAAGATAGCATTGAAGTGATTTTAGAAATGGATAACAATACAGCTTTAGATGCTAAGAAAGTTATGCATGAAGATTTTTACCACTTTGAAATCAGCCCTCGCTTCTTCAAAATCTCCAGCAGCCATGTAGGCCATTCCACGACGATAAAGACCCTTGACATGTGCAGGATTTGCTTCCAAAACCTGCATGATTCATTGAAGAAACCACGACAAAGGGCAAAATCAACGTATAGAACACAAAATCAAATGCCAGAAACCAGATTTAAGACAAGAAAAGGAAAAGAGCCCACGGTTGAAAATCAGATTCAAATATATTTTATATCTGATTTAGAGGAACAAAATCTCCTCCAATTATGTTTATTTATTGTAATAAGCTTATATAAATCAAATTCCGTGGCGTCATTCAAACACACAGATTCAGCAGCTCTATGCCTCATTTCTCGCTTTCAACATGGTATCTAGAGCCTGAGAGCTGTCAGAGCCCCATTGTTCGATGCCTCACCCCCCAACTTACCAATGGCCTTCCAGCAACTGCCTTGGTTGTCTTTTTTGCCCTTTTCTTATCATGGCTTCCCAGAACCTCGGCACAACTACTTTAGTTGCACAAATTGGTAATTCATTTGCTTGAATATTATTTCCATGTCCTTCCTTGGCTCACGGGTCCATGACTCTAGTGCTTCTAACCACATCTAGTAATAGATCCCTATACTTTTCCCTTTCTACATCTGGTTATTTACCTAGTATTACTTCCGCCAATAGTTCCCAAACTCAGTCCCATGGGATTGACCCAATGATGCATAAAGGACAGAGTCTACGGTCAAGGAAAGGAGGGAAGGGGTGATCTAAAAACCCTTAGGGACGGGATTGAGAACCAATGGCAGAACTAATACTCGGTAAATATCCAAATGTAGAAAGGGAAAAGAAAAGAGATCTCTAACAAGAGATGTGAACATATGCGCCAAGTCAAGAACCCATGGACCAAGGGAAGGAGACAAAGATATGCAAGCAAATGAATTACCGGTGTGTGCAACTGAAGCAATGGTGTCAGGGTTCAGGAAAGCCATTATCAGAAAAGTAGCAAAAAAACAGCAACAAGGCAGTTGTCAAAATGTCGGGCAACAGGTGACGGGCAGCAGGCCTCTCAGTTTCTAGATACCATGTTAAAAGAGAGAAAGGGGAGGCATAGAGCTGCTAAATCACTGTCTTTGAATGACAACAAGGAAGGTTAGCTTTAAGATTGACCAGGAAGGGACCTAGTCTCGGATGATGCAAAAGTTGATCTGCGGACACCATTGCCATACATCCAACAGAATTGATTTGGGCAACAATGACAACAAGGTTTGCTCTTGTACAAAAAGAAGAGAATAGAATTTGATTATAGGTGGAAAATGTGTGTATGTGCGCGTGAAACCAACTAGACCAGTACTCCAGTATGGTAGTGAGAACTGAGAAATACAAAGCACAGGTTTCCCTCTAGCTTATTAGAGTTGAAGAAATTAAACAGCAGATTTCTGACACAACTGTATTCTTCATGTCATTTACCTTCTCCCTTTTTACTCCTTTTCTACCCATTTAGCATTGCTTGTTTTCTGAAGAAAATCAAATCCTTATACAAGAAGGAATTTTACTCCAAAAGAAGTTAGCTTATGTTGATTCTAGCAACTTACTGACAAATGAAAACATTTACTCCTTTTAAGTTTTAGCCCTTACAAAATATCTGATTGTGGAAATAGCAATAAATTTTAGAAAAGTAGAAAGCCATGGTGGTTGACCCATTAATTACAAATGAGGCTCCCTTGGACAGGATGCAGCTTAGTAACTCAGGCAGACTAACAACAAATTAATGCATCATACCACCTCACCCTCATCCTAAAAATGATACAGTTAGAACTTTGCTACATAATGTTTGTTATAAACAAAATCCATGACTTTGTTTTACCATCAAAATGTCTACTTCCAACTCCAAAGTAACAAAATCAACTATTGCTATTCTGTTTATTCCAAGGAAATAAAATTATAGATAAATGATAGTTGAGATGAGCAAGCATACCTTATTGCAAGTCTCAATGGACTTTTTGCATTCTCCCAATTTTAGATGGCATGCAGCAACATTCAGGTGCAGCAAATTCTTCAATAATGAGAGTGAAAGAGAGAGAGAAAGATTTAGTCTAAATTTAAATCAACCTAACAAGCTTAAGTTAGGTATATATGTTTCCTTTCTTTAAAATACTGGGAAAGAGACAAAAGTTCACTCACGCGTGTGTCAGCAAAAACTTTTCCTTCTTCGTCATCTTGTGGATTAACATGATTAAATTCTCGAAGCACCTATTATCAACTACCACATAATGTTAGCTAGTTCAATGTAATAGTTAGACATTCAGAGCAACAATAAAAAATCCAATTATCATGAAATATACCATAGATATCCAATAGATGATACAAATCCAATCCTTTTAACAAAGTCAGAGACTCCAACAGAAACAAAATAAACAGAATTTAATAATACTCAAATCGTAGAACTGCAAATTCATTGGCAAGTATGAATATAGATAGCAGAAGCAAAACACCCAAATAGAAGAGAACTATTTTGTGGTTAGCTGATATCATTTTTCTCAATTACAACTATAGGTCTTGACCTGAGGAACTTGGGAAGGGAGTAGCAAGGATTCAAATTCTGCTGGGCATCAACTCTCCCAGCCTAACAAGACCAAGGTGAGTTCCATTACACCATTATCAAGACGAAGACCAATTCAATGATTATGGTTGGAGATCCCACATCGGCTAGTGATATGACTCAATTAAAGTATATAAGTGGGGGACATCCCTCACCTTACAAGCTGATTTTTAAGGGTTGAGTTAGGCCCAAACCCCAATTCTATGAATTATAATGTTTAGGTACATAGTTTCTACCAGGATGTATTACAGCACAGCACATACAGCTACTCCATCCAAAACTTCTGACTCGTGAGTAAATTTTCTATGAGAAAAATGTTAACTTAATTTCTAAAGAGCACAAAATTCAACTTAGTACATAAGAGAAAGATGAACCTTTTCATACTTTGCCTTGGCAAGTTCATATTTTCCTTCTTTGAACAGCCTGTTACCCTGAGAGAATAACAGCATGAAACATTAAAGTTCCTTTCATTTTCATTCAAAACCAAAAGTATACCCATCATGATGTTTAATACCTTCATAAGTGATTACAGCACAAGTATGGAAACAAAATAATGAGCATTAACCAAATAAGCCACAGTGAAGCCAGAATTATAAATCTATACAACAGGGCAAGATATGAAAGAAAACTGAGGGCACTTTAAGGAAATAATCATCTACTATCTATATTTCAGAAATAACAATCTTAACAAAACAACAAAAATTGAGACTTACAATGATCTTTCTTTGTATTATTATTCACTTTTTTTCATGATTATTTCAGTATAAATGAAAATGATTTCTTCGTGTTATGCATCCATAGCAAAGAGAGTAGTAATCACGGATCCATAAATATTAAAAACAGCCTTCCTAGCTTAAAGGTTTCCCCACTAATTCTTTTTTTAAAATTTTCTACTTAACACTGTTTCAAACTCATGTTTAACAGAAGTGCCCAATGTAGGATGATATATTGTCAAAAAAAATACAACTAAATTACAACAATGACAACAAAAATATAAAATAAATCAAGAAAACCTAATACATAAGAAAAGATGTCATTCCCACCTAGTTCTCAAATAGCTCCGAATAAATTCAGTGTAACTGTAGTTAACTTAGCTATATCTATTTTTCTGGTATTTAACTGAGTAACTCCTATCTCGCAAGCATAGCTGAGACTAGACCTTGGGGCCAATGGTGGTGTTTAAGTAAAACCCTCCCCAGGGACACTACAGGTAACTTTTGCTAGGGATCACAGTTTATTTCCACTATGACCAACCACTATTGGGTAGCTTCATTGTCTGTTAAAACAATATTATATCTTTATTTTTTTATTAAAAAAAAGAAAAAAGAAAAACCTCCATTTAAATATTCAAAAATAATCACTAAAAAAAGGAGCAAAGAAATAAGATAACTGCTTCATTGCTTAATCAGAAAATACGTGCTTCAAACAATTGAACACTGTTTCAACAGGAGTAGGATATTGGTTTCATGCCCCATACTGCAACAACCACTATTGGGTAACTTAAATCTTATATGTTTATTATTTGAAGGGAAAAAAACTCCACTTAACTCCAAAATAATCACCTAAAGAAAGGGGTTATGAAATAAGAAAATTCCTTCATTGCTTGATCAGAAAATACATTTAAAACAACTGAGAAATTAATTTCAACAAGAGTAACATATTGGTTCCTTGCCCCAGACTGTGTGCTCAAAACACACATAAAGCATGTGCACAAACATGTTCCGCATTTGTGTCAAGTACCATCAGGACACCAGTAATAGCAAGCCGAGGACCAGATATAGAAAATTGAGCAGGTTCAATTGCATACCGTATTTCTGATGTTTTCAGCTTCATTCATTATACTTTTAAAGTCCAATCCAGTCCAGTCCTGCAACAAGGAGTAAAGTACATAATGCATTAGGCATAGTTATAAGGATATGGTACAATACATGTAAAATAGAAACCAAAAGCAAATAAGGGTTACAAAATGGTGTAAGCTAATTATATATTTGAAGTATTAAACCCAGCATGTATGATTTATCTTATGCTGTTTCATATAATTATCATAGTTCAGCCAGGGCCCAAAATCATAAACAATAAACTTGAAATCTGTCTCATTCAAGAATATTTAAGGAATGCTAATTGCTAATAAAACCGTAACAAAAGAAAAACAAAAACAATTTAGAGAATATATACATAACTTCATCAGCATTGTCATCTCTGACACACTTATTTTTGCTGTTGGAACACTTCACCAATACACATTCACTACCATGTAGCATCACAGATCTTATAATTGCTAAATGCATATTTGCAGCTACTATAAAAATAACATGAATTTAATTTAACAATTCGTTAAAGTACCTTTGGCGTTTCAAAACCTAGAAGCTCAATTTCCCACTGAATATGAGCACCCTCAGGGACATTTAATGGCCTAGTCATAAAAGGAGGAAGTATGGCAATAAAGCATAGGAATAGAACAGAATGACAATGGATCTTCAGATAGAAACCATATTCAATTGGCAATTGCCCGCACTAAAATGCTTCAAAAAACCTAAATTATTGGTTAAACACACAGTAAAAGGTGTACTTTCGTCAGCAACCTCGGAAACTTATCATAAGCATAGTCAGGAGGGCATGTGACAAGAGCTATCTCTCCAGGAAGCATCAAACGAACACTCATTTCAAATCCCTCTGGTACCTAAAACAGAAAGAAAATGAGATTACAGAACAATAACCAATGCAAATGTTGATGAATTTGGATTAATAGCATTGATGACAAAGTGCATACATTCTAGATAAACAATTACACATCAGGAATATCCAAACTACAAAATCTATAACAAAAAAAAAAAAAAGAAACAATATAACTTGAGTTTATTTAGGCAAAAGCGGGAAACTCACAAGCCCTTCTCCAGAACAGAACTCCAATGGCTGACCATCATTGTCTACCCTTGTATCATAGAATACCCTCTTTTCTTCATTGAGAACAGTACCCTTGTAATGAACGCGAAGCAGACTGTCATGAAGGGGACAATCCATTGGAAAATCACCTGTTAGATACAAACAAAAAACTATATCATAACAAGACTTTGAATAGAAATAAACAACTGGCACTTAAATGTGAGTGCAAGTATAAAATTATTTTTAAAAGAAATTCTCCTAACATACCACCTTAACAAAAGAACAATAATAAAAATTGTGAAAAACAAAATATTGTAAGTTGGTAGGCAAATTGACCACACAGGGTTTCATTTACAAACTATTTTCCAATAAGGGTCCGTTTTCAAACATATTGCGCGGGAGGTCTGTTTTGGTAAGCATTTCGCCAGCACGATTAGCGAATCCGTCCACGTGGCATGTCGCCAGTCAGCTTGGCGAAACAGGGAGTGCATTTCGCCAGCGAGCTTGGTGAAACAGGGACAGCTTTGACGTGAAACATGCACAGCTTTCACGACATTGGGGATATCGAAAAATGCAGCAGCTTTCACGTGACCATCATGTGCATGTTTCGTTGGTGGTGTTAGCAAAACACATGCTGGTACATGCAGGCTACGTTCAGAAGCGTGTTGTAGGGATGTAGCCTTTTCAGAAGGTTTTCAGAGCGCCACGTTGAAGGTGGGAGGGAAATTAATCCGACTCCACCTC
The DNA here is from genome assembly GCF_004193775.1 of Glycine soja. Lineage (NCBI taxonomy): Eukaryota > Viridiplantae > Streptophyta > Magnoliopsida > Fabales > Fabaceae > Glycine > Glycine soja. The sequence goes on along the minus strand of NC_041004.1, from coordinate 18,139,925 downwards.
TCCCCCTTTATATAACACCCTTCCTCCTTCTCCCCCCTTTATATAACACACTGCCTTCAAAAAAAAATTATTTTTTCTGTCTTATTGCGCAGGTGGTTGTGGCGAAACGCTTCAATCAATCTAGGTTATATATCTTTCGTCCAATTCAATTTTTATACTATTGTTACCGAAATAATTGTATAAAAACATATGGTCAATAATTTTGGTAACAATAATATAAAAATTGAACTGAACGAAAGATATATTACCTAGATTGAAGCATTTTGCCACCACCACCCGCGCAATAAGACAGAAAAAATAGAAAAATTTTGAAGGCAGTGTGGTATGCAAAAGGGGGGAGAAGGGGGAAGGGTGTTATATAAAGGGGGAGAGGTGGAGCCGGATTAATTTCCCTCCCACCTTCAACGTGGCGCTCTAAAAACCTTCTGAAAAGGCTACATCCCTACAGCATGCTTCTGAATGTAGCCTGCATGTACCAACATGTGTTTCGCTAACACCACCAGCGAAACATGCACAGGATGGTCACGTGAAAGCTGCTGCATGTTTCACTATCCCCAATGGCGTGAAAGCTGTGCATGTTTCACGTCAAAGCTGTCCCCGTTTCGCCAAGCTCGCTGGTGAAATGCACTCCCTGTTTCGCCAAGCTGACTGGCGACATGCACTCCCTATTTCGCCAAGCTGACTGGCGACATGACACGTGGACGGATTCACTGATCGTGCTGGTGAAATGCTTACCAAAATAGACCCCCCGCGCAATATGTTTCAAAACGGACCCTTATTGGGAAATAGTTTGTAAATGAAACCCAGTGTGATCAATTTGCCACTACTGAACTCGTATAATTAAAAAATCTTTAATATAAACTGAAGCATATTCTCCACTATTATTTTCCATATCTTTTATATTTTATTTTTTTCCTTGGCTAAAGAGAAGATGAAGCCTTGTATAATCTAGGCACTCCTCGTAAAATTGGGACCAGTAAATAACTCTAGAGTCTCAATCCACACCTTTCCCATCACGAATTCGGCGTTTTATTAGGCGCCCATCTCCAAGCATGTCTCTCACCTGTTGATATATTACTAGGATGAAATTTCATATGCTCAACATCTTGGTCAGAGAAAAGTTACAAAAGCATATGTTTCAGACACCGCTAGTAATAATACGAAAGATAAAATCCAGGTCTCTCAATACACTTACGAAGATCAGCAATTACAATGCATACAAATTTATATACACCATGAACCACAACAGAATCTTCATGTATAAAATGTTGGGCGTAACATTAATGTTGTAACACAGCTGACTATTCATAATGCTAGCAAAGTTTCATAAAAGGGAAGTATACGACAAATACTTCTTAACACAGGGATAAGTAAAACAAATATTGGAAAGAAAATAGAAAAACAATAAGGAAAGAAAATAGAAAAACAAGTCTGTAAGAGTTAATCAGCCAAGCCTGACCTCTAGGCACTGAAAAACATTATGAGGTACTCCTATATGACTGTCTAGCATGAAAACATAATTACAAGCCCCAATACTAAAATATTTTAGTGTTTAACATATACAACCATGCAATATACAGGTTAAAAATCAGTTATGGGTACTAGAGATAGAAGAAAGTTAAATCAGTAAATGCCTCAGCAACTTCAATAAAGTAGATAATCAGAGGAGAATGCTGAGAAAAGTTTATTCTTCAGCATATTATATAAATTTATATTATACCTTACCACACATACATGATACATTACACAACAAACAAGTTCAATAATAAACCATGATTTTTAGTTTAGTGAGGAAGGTGTTGCTGACCTGAATAAAGTGAACCAGCTCCACTTCAAAATGGACTTCATCGTAACCTTCTATTACAGGCATCAGAGGAGACTCAGTCAAATACTGACTGGTGACATATATAACAGCCTTCTCTTCCCGAACCATTGTTCCTATCGCCATTTCAAGGCCTTTAGGTACCTGATTTGCATTAAGAGGAGGGTAACAGCCAATGCGAATAGCATAAATAAGTATTAACTTATTAACATTAAAGCATATTTTCAGATATTGCCAGCACAATAATATCAGGGAGCTGCATGGCTTGCTGGAATCAGGTAATCAGGAAATAAAAAACATGGCCATATCAGATCATAGCCAAAATATTTGGCATATTAACAGAAACCAACTCGGTATAAGTTACCATGATATCATTATCATAAATAATAAACAAACAAGGCAAGAAGGGATTTAAATACCTCTGATTTTCCAAAAGTAAAGAAGTATGGTTCTCCTTCCATATGTGACATTATCAATTTCCCAGTAACTGTCTTTGCTGAAATCCTGGTAACAACCAAATGAAATATCATCAGAAACTTCCATCAACCCATTATACAGATTACAGCCTGACATAAGAAGAGATGAACAATAGGAAAAAGGGAACCAAGATTTGTTTTACAAAGCCTTCACTTCATAAGGTTCTCTTGGAGATTCCCAGCCCTGCCCTTCACATTCTACCTACACTTGAGAGTTAACTTTAGAAACATAATGTAATTGAGACTATTGAATAACAATGACTGACTGATGATAGTGACCATTTTTAAATAAAATTAAATTTATGATGAGGACAAAACCAACAAAAAAAAATCGAACTAAAAACAAAATTTGCATATTTGCAGCGCTAAAAACATGTAGAAACCTAATAACAAATGCATTCATGCTTCCTCCTAATACATGAAGCAATGTTCTAAATTGAGGGTTTGCAAATGCAACACAACCACAATAACGGCTGCATTCACCCACAATTTTGGTAATCCCAACCCAATTACAACTGCAATTTAAAAGCATGATATGAAATCTAAAATTTCCAAATAAGGGAGCAAATTCAAATTTTCCATATCAGCAATGTATTCAACAATTGTGTCAGACACAACACAGCTCTGTTTCCTTTTCCTTTTGGGTTTGACATCCATACTTCCCATGCCATCCATCCAAGATGATAGAACATGCAAAATAAATTTATAAAACTACGCAGCAATATATTCTAGATATTTATACCTTTTTCACAACTCCCAAATCATCAGTAACAACCTGCAAATGTACACAAAAAAAGCAAGAAATGAGGATTACGCAGCAGAGATCAATAACAAGGAATAGTAATTCAAAAAAAAAATCCACATTAAATGAGAAAACCAGTACTGCAGTAATGGGAAACACAACAATATTGAGGAATATCAAAATAAGGATGAACAAACACTGGTAAAACAAAACCCTTAAGTGTTGAAAAAGATAAACTAATGAAAAGAATTTTTAAATTTTGGTACATGAAAAGGATGTCTTTTTAATCATTTAAAAGAACCCCCAATTAATAATGGGAAGCTAACAAATGCACAAGTGTAGATAGAAACCAAAATAATCATCAGGATAACAAAGACACAGGACATAAACATTAGAATAAAAAACAAATCTCAATGTTCACATCCTTGCCTTGGCTTTGAAAAATTCTATCAGCTCAATTTCAAAATGAAGTTCATCATCCTTAGGAAAACCATCAGGAGCAGAAACAGGACAATCATCCTCACCATAATGCAACTGAGGCTTCATCTTGAACTGCAATACATAATAGAATCTAGTTAATAAAAAAATAATTCAGTATAATCAGATAATTCCTTTTCAATTCCCAATAAAAATTTATTAAAGAAAAAATCACAAACAAAGAATAAGAAAACAGCCTAATAGAAAGCAAAGAATTGAGGGGGCGGGAAAGAAAATGAAGCCAGCTCAGAATTGTCCTCATATCCAACTAAGGATCCACCAAAGTAATACCCCTAAAGAAAACATTTGAAGATCCCATCATGCATTAGAATTTGACTTTCATTATTCCCCTGAGTGTTGATTACTCAAACCATTAATATGCTTTTGAAAACAATAATGCATTTCAAAGACGATACCTCATATCCATAAGAAAAACCACAGATTGGAGCAGCCAAAACCAAAGCAAGGAAACAAGAACCTAATGCTCAAGAAAATCAACATATTACATTAAAACAGAAGTATCAGGTACCAATCAATTTTCCTCCTCTTTCATTATAATAGTAGAAGTCATAGATGATGATGATACTCATAACAACAGATTTATTGTTAGTTTAGCACAGTATATGTAATATTCAGTTAACTACACAAATGAAACAAAATTGTCTCTGTATTGCACCATGCATTAAATTAAGGTTTTAAGTTTAAAATCATAATAAATCAAGATTAATGAGAAGCTCCAGTATAATATAGATTAAACATGAGACAAATATAACTCAAGCTTTTAGTGTGCAGCAAAAAGGGTAGCAAAAAGGGTATATCAGAAAGACAATAATATTCAATGATTAGTATGTTACCATTGCCACTTCGCCTTTCAACATTGATGGAATTCCTTCTAGCAATCCCAATAACATCTTGCTTTTGCCCAAAACATGTCTTATTGGGATGCCCTTGCCTGTTGCAGTGACATATAAGGTCATCAACCCAACAACTATGTCAATTACAGAAGACAATAATTTGGCATTAAGTATACTATCTTTACTTAAAGCCTAATTACAAAATCTGAAGTTCCAACTTCCAATATTTTCTACAGTGGGGTGTTTCACTATGACATTTGTAAGTCAAGTCATGTATTTGTAATCCCTAGGAGTTGACAGCAGGTTCTAACAACAAGTGCTCCACCCATTTGTTTCAATTCTTAACAAAAATAAAACAACCAGTAACCAGGACAAACATATGTTTTTATTAATAAAATAAAATGCAAGACAAAACCAACATAAATGACTATCATCTAGATAATCAAAACAAACCAAAAAGGTCCCTAGCACCTTAAATCACCTCACCTCCATAATCTGATCTGGTAGATTCCACAAGTACTCCATCCAAAGTCCGAATTGTGCAGTGATAGATAATCTGAGACACATTACATAACAAATTCCTTTATAAACATCAACCAACTAAAGAAAACACAACAACCATTGGTTCCCTTACCAAAGCATTTCTAGCTTGCCTAAATACATCATAAAAATGCACATCCACAACCCAGGAAGAACAGAAATAACCTGGTCACCATCAGAAGGTCCAGCATCACCCCCACCAGGCCTCATCAAAGCTTTCATTAAACTCCCAGGCACAATTTTCTTCTTCCTTCATTTTCACAAAGAAACAACATTTAGAACACAACCACAACAACCTAAACCAAATCACGAAAAATAATCAAAATAATAATGCTAAAAAAATCTACCTCTTCTCATCCTCTGAAGGTGGCTTCTTCTTTGGTGTAAATTCCTGTACAGCATCTTCATTTGCAGCCATAGCCACTGAATTCCCGAACAGGGTTTCAGCCACCAAAACCTATAAAACTGTAAACTTCAATCAATTAGGCCCAAAATCCAGTCTTTGGTATTTGGCAAACCCAAATTTCCAAAAGGGTACTCTAATTATGCTGAATTGTTGACAAAATCTTTCAGTATTAGGAGAAATATAGAAATTCAGATTATTTTTTTTCCTATGTTCTTTATTTTGGGTGAAGCTCAGAGTTCAGAAGGTTTTGTATTTACTGAAGAAGAGTTTAGTTAGTTGGGAAGTTGGTGAGAAAAACAAAAGCAAGTGTAAGTTTGCTGTAGTTATTGGACTATTCTAGAATGCCAAAACATGCATTTAAATTTAGAAAGGGTAACGAAAGAAGAAGAAGTGAGGTTCGTTGCTAACCTGATTTGAAGCAGTCTTTGACTAATCTTTGGGAAGAAGAGGCGGATTTTATTATACACCCTGTTACGTATGATGATGTAGGGCCAAGACTAAGGTGGGAGAGGCAGAGCACCATGGGAAAGGATAATTTAAACCGTCAGATCCTTTCAATTTGTTATCTGACGGAGAGAGAAGGGCAGGGGAAGAAGACGTGGGGTGAGAAGACTGAATATGTTTTCCATCCTATAAAATTTTGAAAAATATTAATTTTCGTATATTGAATTTTTTTATTAATTTAGTTTCTCTAAAACTAAAATATATTTTTATTGATCATTGTAATTTTGTTAAATAATAATATGCTTACACTTTTGAAATTTGAATATAAATGAATTAAATAATTTGTGATGATTAAAAATTTTCAAAATAAAATAAATATTTTTTTACTAAAAACTCACAAAAATTATAATTTTAGTCACTTTTTGAATTTTTTTCTAATTTCTGATAAGATGAAGGGAAAAGATGAAGCAACACCAAGTTCTACTTAGGACAATAGGGAGAATTAATTACTTAAGGAAATCAAGTTATCATTAAATCTAATAAAAATATGTTTTATAGTTAGAATGACCAAATTAATATGAAAAATTTTATAATAATCTAATTAATATTTGTCAAATTTTTTAAAGAGTTCAAACATATTTTATCAAAAAATCATTTTTATATTTTAGCCAACTAAAAACAAAAAAAAAAAATTAAAAACATATCAAAAAGCGCTAAACTCAATGGTATTTAAACCTTTTATTTTTTTTATGGTGAGAGACTTGTTTAGCTTGCCCTTGCCCACCTTACTACGCTTGACACTTGTTATGTATGTTGCATTAGTGCACATAGTTATTTTTATTTCACTAAAATATAATTTTGCTCTCATTTTATTTTTTTATTAAGATCTTTAAATTTTAAAAAAAATCCTCAAAAAATGAAAATTTCCACTTTTAATTCTTTGAAGTTTTTTTATTTTTGTTAGTCTAAATTGATCTTTTTATCTTTTCTATTAACAATGTTAATTTTAATTAATATGACAAATACTGGTGTAACATTTCTTGTAATTTGTTGTTTGTGGTTAAATTAATCAAGTTATTGTAATAAATTATAAAATAACTAATTTAATGTAAAAAAAATTAAATGTCAAAATTAAATTTTTAAAACTAAAAAAATCAATTTAAAATCAAAATGTTATAACCACAAAATAAAAGTATATTTAATCTTTTTTCTTTATCAATTAAGTATCATTATTTAATATATATATATATATATATATATATATATATATAATTTTGTTAGTTGATTCTTGTAAAATAGTAATGATTTAAACATATATTTCGTCTCTCAAATTTGAGACAAGTTTATTTTTTATCTATTAAATTAAAAATATTTTTGTCTTCAAAATTTGAAAATAGTTACTTTCAATTCTCATCTGGTCTAACTTGTTTAATATTTTTATAGTCTAAGTCTGGGTTTCTTACTCGTCTTGAGTCTATTTTAGGCTTGAGTTTGACCTTTGTATAAGCTCTTTAGGCTCGTTAGTTCCTTTAAAGACATGTTTCATATTAAGAAGCATAAAAAAATTATTTTTAGACAAAATCAAAGAATTTCATTAAAAATAATAAGATAATTTTAAAATCAAGAATCTATTCCAGTGTTATTCTTTTTTAAGACTCTCTTGAAATGTTTTTCACAAATTCTAAAAAAATCAAGAATCTATTAAAAAGAAAACACATATGGGTAGTTATAAATTTCGATAGTTAAAATAGGTCTAATCAATTATAAAAACATGTAATCAATTAATTTGTCAAAATTCCATTTGTTCTGCAATTCTAGAAACTAACTAATTGATTACGAGAAAAGGTAATTGACTAATTCATTTCAATCTAAGAATATTAGTTTCTATTGTGCTTACAAGATAATCGATTATTAATTGATTATAAGTTCAAACAAAGAGTTTCTCTTTGTTTCCTGGAGCTGAGTAATTGATTATTAAATGAGGTAATCAATTATCCTAAGTTGCAGAATTTTACTTCTTCTGAAACTGACTTGGGCAGTTAATTACCAATTGAGACAATTGATTAATTCAATGGTACTAGTCAAATTTCAAGAAAAGAAAGTTCTTAAGAAACTTAGAGACAAAAAAAATTCCATCTACTTCATAACTAATCAAACATTAAGCAAGTAAAAGATTAAAAAAAACTAAGTCATACACATGCCTAGACTAAAAAACAATCAATATAAATGTCTCGTCTATCAAAATAAGTTAGACACTATAAAATTATCAAACCAAGACTAAACTAGAAACTTCATGTTCTTCAAGCTTTGTTCTAACAAAATTCTTGGGAAACCTTTTCGATGAGATTTATGAGGCATTGGTGAAAGAGTTGTATGCCAACACCTATGATCCTGAAGGTATAATGCCCAAACAGTCCAAAGTCAGAGGAAAGGTAATATGATTTGACAACCACTGCCTCAACAACTTCCTCCAAACCCCAGTCATTGTGACACCCTCTACCCTCACAAATATAAATAAATAATAAAAGAAAATAAAAATCATACAGAATTTATTTAAAAGTTTTTAAACACATGATAATAAAAGGAAAGAAAATCATGCGGAATTAATTTTTTTTAAAACACAATTACTTTAAATCAATTCAAGCGGGTAAAAGGTTCACATCCACTAAGTGAAAACATAGTAGAAATTGTTCGAATAAAAGATAAAGTTATCCCGACTTAAAACAAGGTTGCTCGTTCTAAATAAATATAAAACAAAAGCTAAAACAAAAAACATAACACAATTATATCATTCACAGAATTATAACATATGAGGTAAAATCCTACGCCCCGATGTCACACTTATCAGAGCATATCCCTATCACAGGCTAAGTCTCTCAATCTCCAGCATGAAACTCATTATATGCTGACTCACCTGAAACAAAATGGCAATCATCCCAAACACAAACCGGGAGTGAGTTATCACATTCGTATATAATAAAACATTAGAGCATGTGAAACATATAATACTTAGAGCTGAATTTATATAAATAACATCACTTCACAAAATCACACACATTATTCACACTCATTCAAGTTCACACACTCTAGAAAATAACATCAAATCGCAATTGTTAATTCAATGAAAGTCAAACACAAGTGTTATGCAACAAATATGCTAGACTCAAGCCTACATGCAATGTGGTACCATTTTTCAGTGAAAAACCTCGTCGAGCGCTTAGGAGTACATGACGGGACATGTCTCACAATGGGTAAGTCAGGTTACTCTCACTAAGTGAAATCATAGGGAGACCAATCAAGGTCACTCTGTTTTGAGAGAATGTTTCAACCACATAGGATCAGTACAGACTTAAAGAAGCACTCAAATCGGGTGTATTTACCCCAAGGCTAGACTTCGAGGAGTCCGTCAGGGCCTCTCCCTCCTAATTCAGGTCCAACCCAGAAAAATATTTTAACGCACGGATTCTACCTATGAACTATGCAATGCACACAACTACTCAATTGTTTTCAAAATCTCAATTATTTTCAAAAATTATTTTAACTCATCGCGCCTCAAGTGATTGAACTCGTCGGGTTCCCATCGTGAAACTCATCACAACTCATCGCGCATTAACTCGTCACCATTAAAGGGTCTTACAGTTATGTGATTACATAATTCATAGCTCACAACTCAATACATACAACATCTCAATACTCATGTAATTCACAATTCATTACATACCAAATGATTATTAGTTACACACAATCTCAATCACAATTTTATAACACCAATAAAATAATTTATCACACCCCATGCATCATACACATATCATTCCGTAATAATATTTACATGACACAAAACATGTATAAATTAAATTAAAATATATTAATTCAATTAAAAAAAACTTCTACAACAATTAATTTAGAAAGTAACAAAAATAATCACTATTAAGCAATACTTTCTATAATCTTATTATATTTATTATTATTATTTATTTACGTTATTATTATTATTATTTTATATGTTCTTAGAATATATATATATATATATATATATATATATATATATATATATATATATATATATGCAAAACAAACCGTATGTGGTGAGCTTCATAATTGTATTTCAACAAAGTGATACGGGTGGTTCATAAATTCTTATTGCAAACAAAAGAAAATACAATTATTTGGGTCAAACCTTCCATTCGAATAATAACAACTCATTGAAAAATTCAAAAACAGTGGTAAATCATAAGCGCAAAACAAAGAAAATCATTTGCGTTAATATACACAAAAATCAAGTGATAACAATTTGACAATTTAAAAAAAAGTCTGATCCCCTTCAATAAAAAAAATATTATGTCAATATACACTAAACAAGATTATAGAATTTCATGATAATAGATATTACACTTAATTTAAGGTATAAAATATTCATGTCAAGTCCTCCAAGCTACTCAATGTTTTCTTTCTATCCTTTATTGAACTTCTTCCTCCCGCAAATCCTCCAAATATCATGTTTATTTTGATACGAAGGACCTTTATTATTATTAGTCTAGGAAATTTTGTTAGGTAATACCTTAGACCTTTTTCTCTATCTAGACTTTTTTTTTGCTATATAATTTCATTACTTTTAGGACCAATTAAGAGAGAGAGCAATACTTTAGGAACTAAATTAAGGGTTTACTCTAAAAGAGAATAAAAATCAAACAAAAAAAATTCATAGAAGCAAAAAAGAGTATAAAACAAAAACAACCCTATTATAAGAACTACAAAGTTATTTAATCAACTTTTTATTTTGTCAAAAAGTTTTATCACTCAATTTAACCTTTCTTATGTTAACCTCTGTTTTTTTCCCCTTCAAATAAACATGTTAACCTCTGTTTTTTCAATTCAAGTTTAAAGCTTGCTTTTCTTATTTTGGAAGAAATAAATTTCGTATTTCATTTTTCATTTTTATTTATGGAATAATATTATCTATCTAGTTATATTAACTCTTATGTACAAGTCCTATTTCCCAAGCCCATAAATGCAAAGCTAGAAAAGGACAAACAGAAACATGCCAAACAGAACTCTGAGTTACCACCATATCAATGTCAAAACAAAGGTCATGCTCGGGTAAATAGAAGCATCCCAAGGAAACACAAAGGAGCCCCCCTTCAAACTTTAATGGAATGCAATGCTTCACTTTCTTTCCTTTTCCTAAGGACAGGGCACCCTCTATTGTCTGCAGCAGATAATTTTTGCAGTAGAAAAAGCACTATTTCTGAAACAGAAACTATCCCTGTTGTTATGAATCTGCAAATCTGGCTCTTGTTATGAGTTCATACCACACAATCCAATGTGTAATTTGCGTGTGCAGTTTCTTTTGTACACTCTTGCTGCTGTTAGTGCTTGCCATGTGCACATTCTCTCAAATTTACTTGTTGTGCCATCCAAATTTGACTTCCACACTACCATATTTCGGCAAAAAGAAGAAAAAAAAAATTCTGTAGTTAAGAGAAAACCAGATTCTGAGAAGCCATTCAATGTCTTACTATACATAATAGTGGATCAATTAGGATTAAGACTCTATAAGGATCTAAAGCATTTCTTTTTTTCTCATATTTAAATAATTGTCTTTTAAAAATGGGTAATGTGTAGAAAAGAAAAAACTTAATTGTAAATTTTACCACTCAACTTCCATTATTTTACAAATTTTATCCCCAAGTTTTTTTTTTACAAATTTTACTATCTATTTTTTTTTTTTTACACATTTTATCATCATTGACAAACTTTTTTTTACAAAACTAGATGGTTTCGAAAATTATTGATCAAAGATTTAGAAAAATAACTTTTTACATCATTTTTTACTAAATGTGATGATAAAATATAAAAAAATAAATAATTTAAATAATAAAATTTATAAAATATTGAAAATTGGATGATAAAATTCATAAAAAAACTTTAATGATAAAATCTATAAAATTATGAAAGTTGGATGGAAAGTTAAAGAAAATAAAACTTAAATGGTAAAATTTATAAAATAATAAAAGTTTGATAATAAAATTTGTAATTAAGTAAAAAGATAATATACATGAAAATCATTATATATATGAGTAACTTTAGACAAATTAAAAGAGTGACTTTAATTTTCATGTAACAAGAGTATAAAAACATTTACACCAACATCATATTACTGTGAGTAGAACTAAATTCATATCATTTAAACAAAGTCTTAAATTTAAATCTTAAATAAAATAAAAAAAATGATTGAAAAAAAAGTCTTATTAACAATAATTAACCAAGTTTTTGAAAAAAATTAATCGTTAATCGAGTTAATAGATATTTCATATCTAAGGTAAAAATAAAAAATAAAAACTTTTACACTTTTAATCAATAAAAAATTACTTTAAATATAAATTTTTAAAGCAATTTTTAGAAAATCAGCCATCTTACAATACAATATCAATCTACACTTAGACATAAGTTTATTTAAATTAAATTTTAAAAATATATAACTAGTTGACAAATTTTTGTGATTTATCTTTAGCATGAACTCTTTTAATTCGTGAAACACGAGATGGCCATTTTAAAAGACAGACCATTCCTTCGTGTCATTCTTTCTCTGATTTAGTCAGACACTCACACTCCTCACACTACCTGATTAAGTCAATCTTTCTTCACTAAAAGCAAGACAATTTACATATATTCACATGTTATGTTTTCAACTGATCAGCTTGACAAATGAAACAATGCTCTTCAGAAATGAAATAGAATACAGCTCTAAACGAGAAAAATTATTAGGTGCTGTAGAAATATCGGTGTTATTTATAGTTTGGATTAATTATCATGAGATATTTAAGTAATTTAATATTTTAAATTGATTAAAATCTCTTAAATTAAATTAAGAAATAACATAATTAATTTTGATTAATTAAATAATTATTTGATATATTTTTAATTTACTGAATATACTTTTTATTGATCAGGTGTGACATAATTATTGATCGAGATGATAGTGAGTATTCTTATACAAACTAATAATTTCTCGCTCTAAACATCATCATCAAATCATATGCTGGACACACATCATAGTATGTTTTTCGGTATTATTATTGTGTCCGGAAACATAAACTACATAGAGGACAACGAACACCCTTATAACATCAAACCACACGACTCATGACATGCATGATGTAGTAGTCCTAATGAATTCAGCGTGACAAACTAACATACAAATCATTTGGGTAGTTTAAATTTCAAATCCTTCAAATTATTATGTAAAGTGCTTAATTTTGGTAATTTTCTTTATACATTTTTATTCTAACCAAAAAAAGAATTTACAACAACCTCGTTCACTATAATTTATAACTCAATTATCCAAAACTGTCTCCTAGTTGAATAGAAATATTAACAAATAGTGAATATAAAAGGATCAAAATCATCTTATGAAGATAACTAATATGAAAATCTTATAATATACTGTAAGAGATATAAAACTGTTGAGTTTAATTTATACATACTGTTAGATTAATATTTTGTTTTTTTTTAACTTTTATGTATCATAGTGGGAAAAAAAAGTCTAGGTTGTCAATTAATCAAAAAACTGTATTAGATTATTTTTAAAATAACTATAATAAAAATTAATGAACTATCCCTACATGACACAATCTATTATTAAATGATTGTATAAAAATATCATCACTATATTCTGTTTAAATTAAAATATCATCACTTTAGTTACGACTTATTTATTATACATCTATAATTTTAAGATGCATCACAAAACCTATGATTATATGTCTAAATAGAAAATCTTTTATATTGTTAATATATTTTAATTCAATTCAATAATCATTTAAAATTATTTAATATATGTAACAACTTCATTTTTGTATTTTCTTTTTGACATAGTATTGTGTTAGACTGTTAGTTGTTAAGCTGAGAAAAATCTAAATCCAAAATGAAAACGTGCCCAAAATGAAAGAAACAAAAATTGACTTAATTGCTATGCAAAATGAAAACGTGCCCACGAACACTATGCAAAATGCACACATCAAAATAAAGAGCAAATCGTGGCGAACATATGAAAGAAAAGCCAAATTGACTTAATTACAACAACAACAATAATAATAATAATAATAATAATAATTATTATTATTATTATTATTATTATTATTATTATTATGCAAAGAAACAAAAATGCAAGTAGCCAATCAATTCCTCTTTCTAAATTCCAGGAATTCTAGAATTCTAAAGCCATAGAAGGAAAAAAGAAAAAGAGGCATCACAACTTACAAGGAGGAGTTGGCCAAAACAATGAAAAAATAGGAAAGTGTGTGTGGGGGAGGCACGAAATAGAGGGTGTTAACAGAGATTTGGCTTTTATGTTGTTTTTTCCTGATTCTTTATTGTTCCTTTAAAACCATATAATTTTTAAAATTAAATCTCACTATTAAATATTAACACAATTATTATATATTGTTATTTTAATAAAAAACACATTACCAATATAAAAAAAGATCAGCAGAAAAATCATATCCGTGTTAACAGCGACTAGCCAGTGTCCCACACACACCGCATCAGCGTGGCCCATTCAGACATACACTTTACACATAATCCAACATGGCATAGCGTTACACATGGCACGTTCACCATAAAGAAAGGGAACATCGAACCCTTCAATTCAACCTTGTCCTTCACACGCGTGCCGTTCCCCATCCATGCCAGTTTTTCCAAATCCAGAAAAATGTGGGATTTCTTTGCCATGTCACATAACTCAGTGCTTGTCATGCTTTATTTTTCCTGTATTGCCTTTGTATCCCTCCTTGCGGTAAATGCTTCATTAGCTTGAAAAGTTAATTGAAAATTAAAAAATTAATTAAAAATTGAAAAGTTATTTGATAAATAATAACTTTTAAGTTACTTTAATAAATTAAAAATATTTAGTCAAATTAGTTATAAAATTAATTGAAAAATATAAAATAATATGAATGACATATTTAAGAAAAATAATAAAAAATTTGAATAAATATTTTAAGGAAGAAAACAGAATAAAATATATCAAGCTAGAAGTTAAAAGCTAAGGTGTAAAAAATATTATAAATTACTTAAAAAAACTTGTTTATCATAGTTAAATAAGTTTTCTAATTAATAAAAAAAATTAAAAACTAATTAAAATGACTTGTCAAACATAATCTTAATATACTACCTAATATATATATATATATATATATATATATATATATATATATATATATATATATATATATATATATATATATATATATATATATAACAACATTTGATTCTAACAATCTCATATTTATTTTCTAAATAGTTCAATTAATTAATGCAGATTTTATATTTATTCTATTTTATTTTATTAAATTGATTTCAGATTTAAATATCTTTATACTTTATGTAATTTAATTTTCATTTTCATTTTTGTTCTTGTAAAATTATTTTTTGTTTTTAGTTGTTTCAAATTATATTTGTTTTATTTTTTAGTTCTTAAAGTATTTTAGATAACACTTTGAACAATGAAAAAAGTTATCTAAAGCATTACAAGGATGGAAAACAAAAAAAAACATAATTTACAAGGACTACAAATAAAAAATAATTTTATAATGATGAAAAACAAAAAAAAAACTAAATTGGAAGGACTAAAGAAATATTTAAGCTTATGATTTAATTATTTCATTAAATCTTAAATTAATTGATATATATATATATATATATATATATATATATATATATTAATTGATTGATTCAAATTAATTAATAACTAAAGCTTTTATTTATTATTCTCTTAATAATTTTATTAAAACTAATTTGATAAAATTAATTGATATTAAAATACATTTATTTAAATTTAAACTAAATAATTAATATTTCTCATAACTCAAAAGACAATTATGTCTTAAAGACAAATCAAGATTCCTATTTTTTTATTAGATGCAAATAAATATAAATGCTTAAAGTTGTGTCTTATGTGTTAGCAGATTGCGCTTCACAAATTTGCATCTGAACTATCATACAATAACAAGTTAGAAGCATGATCTGATACAACATTTACTAATTGGCATTTAAGACTTCATTTATTATTGTGTCTTAGATTTGTTTTGCAGAGATATTCTTCTAAGATTTGTTGAATCCTATGAAGAATAAATGAAACTTAAGATTTTAAAATGTCAAACTTCATCAAAAGACGTGTGTTATTGTACAGACCTGTTCTAACAAATAAGAACTGACTATCTCTGAAATGTTCATTTTGAAAGTCCACTAGAGTGGACTCTTTGTATGAAGAAATGACGTGCATTCAATGCAACCATTAAATGTTTCATCAGTCATTAGCATTAGATGAAGAACAAGTGAAGAAACCTATCAATTGTGAGACAACGAACACTTAAAGATGAAAATTATAAATACCAAAAGCTTTGAAAAGTTTTTATGTATATTCTTGTAAACATTCATTATTATTTTTGTAAAAAGTTTTTATGTATATTCTTGTAATGTTTAGAAAAATTCTCAAAAACTCTTTGAACGTATTCAGAGAAAAGACTAAGTGTTGATTGTAAATTCGTCTTTACGATGATCATAAATTTAGTCATACTCCAAACACATACAACAAATCTTTTTTGATTTGTTTAGATTTACTACTGACTTGGTAAGACAAAGAATATCGAGTGTTAATCAAACTTGGGGTAGAACTTGATTTGTAAAGGCAAAAGTGGTCATGATAGAATACTTGCAACTTGCGAGAAATTAGTGGAACATGGTAGTTTGTCAAAAATTGGACGTAATCTCAGTGGTAAAGACAAACTAGTATAATTCCATACGTCTAATCTTTACTTGCTTTCTTTATGCTTTAACTGGCCTAGGTTTGAATTTATTTTTAGGCAACTCAAAATCTCTTTTGCTTTGTGAAATTGTTTTCCATTGTTTGACTATGTTTTCAAAAAAATGTTATATGTGTTGCAAAGTATTTCTTTTACACAGAATTTTGTTTGATTACCAAAAGGCTTCAAAAAAATTTAAAATCACAATTTTATCCCCCTTCTTGTGATATTTTCTTTTGCATCTCCCTCTGTCCATAATTATAAGGCTCTTTTAACTAATTCATGTTTCTTAAGAAAAATAGTTAATTTAGTTAAACCCATTAAATCTATCAATTATTTATACTATCACTCCAAAATTATTCTTTTCTTATCTTTTTATTCACTTAATTGTTTATAATTAATGTTTGAAGAGAGAATAATTAAGTAAGGGTATGTAAGGAAAAAATATTTAATTCATCTAGAAATTTTTTTAAAAATCTTATAAAAAGGACAACCAAATTTCTTAAAAAGGTTTTATAATAAAAAACGAAGGGAGTAATTAATGATATATTAAAAAATTAAAATAATATAAAAAATGACTCATATAAAATATAAAAATTTAATATAATACGCATACAAGATACAATACTTCAAGCTAGTTTTATACAAAGATTATCTTTGGGTTAATGTTCTATACTTTAAGAGTGCATTCAAAATATGAAATGTGTGGCAACAATTTTTATTATGTTTTTTTAGGTTAAAATGTAATTTTCTTTCTCATATTTTTTAAAATATGTTATTATAGTTCTTTTATTTTTAATTGAGATATTTTGTCTTTCACTTTTAAAAAATTCATAATTTTAGTCTTCTTATTTTTTAATTGGACATTTCGTCTCTCACTTTTAAAAAATTCATAATTTTAGTTTCCTTGATCAATTTTACACTTGTTGATTGCGTATTTTTTTAATAAATTAAATTTGTTAGTAGTTAAATAATTTTAAAAAAAAATATTATCATGTGTATAATAAACAAACAATTGTCCGATATTTAAATATTACATAAATTCACAATTGAAACTGATCACATGGACTAAAATTACAATTTTTTTAAAAGAAAACAAAATGTTTCAATTAAAAAATGATAGACTAAAATTGTAAACTTTTAAAAAATAAGAGATAAAATATCTCAATTATAAAATGGAAGGACTAAAACTATAAATTTAAGAAAATAAAGGAATGAAAATTACGTTTTAACTTTTTTTTATTAAACCTCTCAATCTATCGTTTAAGTAAAAGCTTCAAATTGTAGTTTCTCAGAAAACATACGCATAACGTATGCCCACTAAAAGTAACACAAATACAAACACACTCTTGGAATGCTATCTAAACACGCACAAAATCAATTCTAAGTAAAAGGTTCTAATAATTACAGTTTCTCACAAAACGTATGCCCACTAAAATTAACATAAATACAAACACGCTCTTGGAAGGCTATCCAGTCATGCACAAAATTAATTTTAAGTGAAAATATTTTAATTGTAGTTTCTCACGAGACGTACACAAAACGTACGCCCACTAAAAATAACGCAAATACAAATACACTATCGGACAACTATCCGAACATGCACAAAATCAATTTTTAGGTAAAGTTTTTAATAGTTTCTCACAAAACATATGCCTTCTATAAGTAACGCAAATAGTATTTTTTACAAATTTCAATGAACCAAATGAAGGGAAAAAATTGTTGCTTCCAAAAATAAAAAATACTTTTGACCTCTCAACTTTAATCCAAACATACACTAATTCTTGTTCAATAGATGTATTTTGCATAAAGATTTTTATGCGTAGTTAGAATAAAAATATTACATACATACTATCAAAGTATAAAAGTCATATAAAAAATGATTTTTTATATGTAAAATAATTTTTTATTAATTTACTGAA
Organism: Glycine soja; assembly: GCF_004193775.1. Taxonomy (NCBI): domain Eukaryota; kingdom Viridiplantae; phylum Streptophyta; class Magnoliopsida; order Fabales; family Fabaceae; genus Glycine; species Glycine soja. The sequence goes on along the minus strand of NC_041004.1, from coordinate 18,121,440 downwards.
TACAATAATATAAGACAATTAAATTCAAATAATTATTATAGAACTAATAGTACACATAATTTGTTAGCAAAATAATTTTTTTTTTATAATTCTTATTGTTTACATAATACTACTAAAGTTTTTACAGTCGATAAATTGTAATTAAATTTTAAAATATTTTTTTTATGGAAATTACGACGCATTCGGTATTGAGAATAGAAGACGAAAAGATAGCTAGTAACTAACTAGTTAGATTTTGTTTTGGGAGTTTAGAAACAATTAATTTTTTTGCCATAAATAAAAACGAAATATAAAACTATTCCCTGAACATTCTTATATTCTTAATGAAAAAAGCAAAGCAAAAAACACTCTTGGAGCATTACACGTGTCAAAGCAGGCCCGCTTAAACCACAGGTTCTACAAGTCCAAACACAGTTAATCAAATGAAATTCTCTCCATGTAAGGGCCCCAACCTAAAAATAGCAAAGTCGTAACTCGCTTTAAAAATATTTCCGTTCCTACTAGCTTTTCTTAATCCACTTAGATTTCATTTAAGACAATCAAGAACAACAATACACAATACACAATACAATTTGTTAAATGTATTAACGGATAAATAAAATATGTGCCGACTAATTTAGAGTTTTGATAAGGGCAACTAATATTACCCGGTAATTGTAGTAAAAAATATTGAATTTCAATCACATTATTAGTGAAACGTAGATTTTTTTATAAAAAAATATTTGTATAATTTTTTTACACTCTATTAGAATCAATTTCATAACATTAAAACAATCATAAGTAAATGAAAACTAAATTAAGGGTTAGTTTTTTTATGTTTATTTTTTTAATAAACTAAACAATTTTTGCTTTTACTTTTTTACTTAAAAAAAGAAAAAATCCGATAAGTTATGATTCAAAAGAAAATAGTGTAGAGATTAAATAACATCTCTTATAATTAAAAGGAATATTACAAACCCAAAGATCTATGTTTGGCAGCAACTACACAAGTGAAAAAGTATTGAAAATACTTGATGTTTCACTTAAGACAAAAAAAGAATATTCCAATATACAATAAAAGAGATATATACCAATATAGAGAAACATCAAAAACAATAATATTTATAATATATATATATATATATATATATATATATATATATATATATATATTTAAAGTAAATATATTATTATCAACTAAATTAACATTTTGCTTTAATTTTTATGAATTAAGTAACGGAATTTTATAAAAAAATAAAACGGTAGTATTAAATTAACATAAATATAAACAATACGTAGAGTGGTACAAATCAAATCCAGCTGCCACTGCTTCTTGGGTAAGCAAAGCAAACGTAACTTCAATTTACACTAGCAAGACTGAGTTGTCAACCAGTCAAATCATTTCCTTATCATTTAAGATAGCAATTCACCAATTTAACACAGTACTGTAATTAATTACACTAACACCTGTCATTAAGCCAATATCAAATACTCCAAGAAGGGTCGCCACGGTTGAACATTTAAAATGTGAATATGAATTTGATTTTTTTGCAGTCCTTTCTTATGTTGTTCCTGCCTGCCTCATGTTAATAATAATATTCTATGACAATTATATTAATATTTAATAATAATATTTAATTTTAAAAATTATCAAAATTGTACAATTTTAAAAGGATAATACAAGAAAGAACAGAAAAATCAAATTCTATAAATATATTCACAAAATCATATGATAAAGAGCAACATTAAATGCAAATTTTCCATTTTCATTCCATTATTAGTTCATAGTAATTGGGGTGTACATAGGGTAACATCAGAGTACATTGGTAACTTCTGATTCAATTATAGGAAAAAAAAAAGGACCTCACCAAATCCTGAGGATACTCAACTTTTTTAATTTTTTAGTATTTTTTTTATCCAAAATCATAGAAAAAGTTGGGCAAAAAAGATGCTCCCATGCCGCCATCATTAACTTTATAGACCCCCAAATGTTATTTTCTTATTTTCTACCAATAAGCCCAAACAAAAAACCCTAGACTTCCTTTTTTTTTTTTTTCTTTTCAAACCAAACCAAAATTCCTATTTCTTAATTTCTTAATTCCTTCTACCCCTCTCACATTGCCATTCCCCTATAACTATATAAAAAACTGAAAACTATTACCCATTTCCCCAACCCAAAAAAAAAAAAAATTAAAAAACTATCACCCATTTCCCCAAACCAAAAAACAAAAAAAAAAGACTAACTAGTAGTAATGACTACTTTTTGATCCTTCATGATTCATTCATTTCAGTAAGTCCATTCCTGAGGCAACTGGATCTCATGGTTCACCACTTGTGGCTGCTGCAGCTTCATGTTGTTACGCTTCTGATGATGAGAATAACCATAATGATTATTATTATTGTAATTGTTACTCCTAACCCTTGAAACAGCCGATCCTGCACATGACCAACAAATCAGAATTTCACATACCCATAAAAACCTCACCCCAATAATAATTATAAAAAAAATAACAAATAAAGCACAAAACTATAAATAAAAACCCAAAAGAAAAATGCAAAATCTACTTTACCATTTTCCCCAATGAAACGAGGCTTGTGCTGCTGCTTGTGGCCACCACCCACCACACCGTCCAGATTCAGATTCAACACCTGCGCCACTCTATCAGGAACCAACACAGTAATGCACCCTGCAAACCCCAAGAAAAAAAAAACCTAAGTCGGTAATTTCAATTAATTAAAGTTAAAAAAAATATTAATCCATTAAAACCATTATTAAATAATAATGTTAATTAAATAGACAAGAATGTTTACCTGGTTTCTTGCGAGAATCATTATTATTGCGAGTATCAACACAGCGAGGCAAGAACACGCCAGTTCCGGTGCTTTTTTCTATTTTCCCAGCGAGAAAAACAGCCCTCATGCGAGACCCAGGAGGAGGAACCCATGCAGAACCAGACAAACCCAACCCATTAACAACGTTCCCAACCGTAACAACGTTGTTGTTGTTGTTGTTATTGTTTATTCCTCTGTTGGGAGGGACCATTTGCCTCTGTTGTTGCTGCTTCTTCATCATCTCAAACTACAAAAAGCCAAAAATAAATAATAATTAAAATTGAGCACCAATTAAAAATTAAAAGCTTGTCAATTGTTTTCACTTTTCACTTACTTGAGCAATCTGTAACTGCTGGTGACAAAGCGATGGTTGTTGTTGGTGCTGCTTCTGTTGAGGGTAAAATCCCAACCCAACGCCGTTAGCGCAATTAACGGCATTGGGTTGTTGAACAGAAGCATCAACGGAAGAGGGTGTCAGAAAGTTTTGACCGTAACGGTTACAGCTTTCGTCGCAAATCCTCTCGACTTCTCCTGCGGCGGCGCGCAGGAGATCCCACGTGGACGAGGAGTTCACGTGGGGTGGAACGGCGTCGTTTGGACTCGACCCTTTGCCGCTGTTCTCAAACACGCTCAGGGTTGACTGAGGAGAACCACCACCATCCCCAAACACGCCCTAAGCAAACAAACAAAACACAATAAGTGTCATATAAAGCTCTCTCTTGCTATTTGGTATTTATTAAGAAGAAGACAAAGTGCTGAGTTTTTCTTTTCTGGTTACCTTGTTGTTGAGATCGAGTTCGAGAGCGACGCGGCGAGTCAACTCGGCGAGGTGGTCCTCCTCGTCGCTCTCCGTCTCGCTGGAGGAAGAGCTGAAGAACAGAGACCTCGAAACGGCGTAGTTTTGGGCAGTGAGGTTGTTGCAAAACGATGTGTCGTCGTCGTCTTCGTCGGTGAGGAACTGAGGAGGGAGCCAAAACTCGCCGTCGTCCAAGTTGTCAGCCATGGAAGTAACAAGACACAAACAAACGAAATTTGAATTTGAATTTCAGAAAAATTTGAGAGTGTAAATGAAGAGAGTGAGGGAAAAGAAAAAGAGAGGGAAAGAAAGAAAGAAAGAGAGAGAATGGATCTGTGAGAAAGCTGGGTTTGTAATCGAACAGAGGCATTCCCCTTTAAGTACACTCTGTCTCGAACAGACAGTGAAACGGTTTACGTGTTTTTTTTATAATTATTAATTAAATTTTGGGGTGTGACTGTGTGAGTGTGGGATTGAAACTAGAGAGAGAAGGAAGGAGTGTGGAATTGTGGAGAGAGAAAAGAGCCGGTATTTTTTGGCTCACGCGCGAAGACGTGGCGGTGTGATACACACGCCTTCATGCATTTCTGTAACTTAGGATGGTTACTTAGTCGGTTTCTCTCGCTGTCGATGAGTCGTATTGCTGGCATAGCGGCAATAAACACGTGAGAGAGGGAAATTTGGATTTTAAGAGGAATATTTGTCGTAAAACCATTATTTGAGAAAGGAACAAAAAGAAAAAGAAAAAGAAAATAGTAAATAAAGGTAATTTAATATGAAAAAGGAAAATATTTAATTAGAATTTAATTTTTTTTAAAATGTAAATGCGGGTTGCAAGTAGAATTTTTTTTTAAAAATAAATATTTCAGTTTGTAATATGGAAAATAATTTGATTTTTAAAGTAAAAATAGTGTTTAAAAGGTAAAATAAAAGAAAAAACGGATTTAATTTGAATATATTAAATTTAAATTTATTTTACACAATTATTTAATAGGAGAATTCTAAATTTTCCTACAATATTCTCATAGTAAGAGGACTTATAGGAAGATGTAAAAAAAAGATATAAAAAAAATTGGAGAAAGGAAGATACAACATTATTTCATTTAATAATTTGATGGTCATATTTTCACTTTTATAATAATTTCTTTTAAATTTGAATCTAAGATGATTACTAGTTATCCAATATATATAACTCAGATAACACCACACACGATAAACTTAAGTGTAATAAGTTTTAGATTGACATTAGTTTTAGATTGGAGTCTTACCACGAAATAAAAAATTCTAATTAATGTAATCAAATTAATTTCAATTAATGTACCGTGTAACTATCTATATGTTAACTATTTACCTAAATTAAATTAAGGAATTATAATTGTTGGTGAATTAAAAAAAGAAACTGTGTGTAGTTGTCGACATATGTTCGTTGATTTTTAATAATAATTATAATTTTTATTATATTATTAAAAAATTGAATTTAATAGGCATGTAATGTCGGTCTAAAAAGTTTTTATGATGTCAACAAATTAAAATAAATCTTTCATATGATTTTTTATATTATAAAATTAACATATTTACTATATATAATAGTTTGCTATTTGATGATTATGTAAAAAAAATTTAAATTGTCAGTGCATATATTATTTTCTCAAAATATTGTTGGTTATTATTTAATGAAATAAAAAATTATTTTTATCAATTAATAATTTCCATTTGTAAATTTGTTATCTTTTTTATTAGCTATTATGTTATTAAAAATCAAATAGAGATATGCCCTCACGAGTGTCTTAACACTCCCTTTATTTAAGTTTCTTAATGATAAAATACATAAATAAAAAATTATACCTTATATTTTCCATTTGCGCCAAAATTATTTATAAAATATTGATATAATATTTATAATTCTGATTTATTATTTTAGCACTTCAGCTATTGTTATTTATTTTATTAATAAATATGTAATTAAACAATAAAACTAATATTATCTTAAAAATTCAATATGATAGATAAATTAAAATAAAATGTTTTTCTTAAAATGAAAAATGAAAAGGAAACAAAAAAAATCTAATTTTGAATGTCAACTTTTTACTATTTACAGAACTTGATGCCTTCTGTTTTATATTAATGTAATCACGAATAAGAGTTCAATATTTATTAGATACTTTTATGTAAAAAAAAAATAATCATGATTTTTTAAGCATTTTAAATAGTTCAAATAATTATAATTGTTGTTCAAGATTAAAATTAAGTTTGTTTTATGATCTGTAAAAAGTTTCATCACCAATATTTAATAACCCTCATTACTCTTCCCCAAAGAAAAACCCTCATTACTAATGCTAATAAAGTTTAATTTTAGCATTAATGCAAATTGTGATTAGTGAAAATTTGTTTTAGATGTTTAATGCTAGTAAAGCTTACCAACATTATTTGGTTTGAATAGAACTAAACTTAGATTATTTATTTGAAAATAGTCTTAATTCAAGTTTTGCAAAAGAAAATAATGTTATTAAAAAAGAAAATTTACTAGTGATGATTTATCAAATTCAACAATAGAGATTAATCATTGATAAGACCAATAAACACTTCACACTAACATGATAACAAAAAAAAGTTAATGAAATTTTATCTCATTTTATTTATTATTTATGACAATACACACATTTTAAGAAAATAATTAATTATATTTATTTTCATGATAAAATAATCTTATCTAACTAAATATTTTCCATAAATGATTCATTTCACTTCTATAGTTCTTATTATATACTTACTATCTACTACTAGGGATGGCAAAACAAAAAAAATTGTCTATGAACACCCTTAAGAAAAATTCACTATCCTTTAAAAATTGATAATTAAATATATACCTGCCTATTAACATAGAAAAGATGATGATGTCTAAGGATTCTTTTTAGTTTATCTTGGATAAAGTCAACCTGGGATTAAGTATCTAGAAGGCTAATAATTTGTCTTTTGCGGGTTGTCTCACTCTTGCAAAATCAGTTGAGCGGTGGTCTAGGTCTCATGGAGTCTAAAGATGCTATTCATGCGCTCCTAATGAAGGTTGGGTGGAAGTTGTGGAATCACCCTAATGATTTATGGGTGTAGGCGGTGAGAGCCAAGTACAAGTGTGGGCTTGAGAGCATTCCTCATATTGACAAGAATTGACAAGGCTCAAATTTTTGGCGAGGTATTGTTAGTTGTTGGAAGGATGATGAAAGCAATATGTTCTGGAGAGTTGGGAATGGAGGACAACCAAATTTTGGGAGGATGCTTGGGTTCCTAATACAGGTAAGCTTCGGGAGCATAATATTTCTGAGGTTAGTCCCTATCTTGGCGTTCATGTGTGTATGTATGTGGACGGTATATGGGTCGGTGGGATCATGCTCGTATTTCTAACTAGTTTCCTAGACTGATTATTGAGTTAGTTGATAAATGTAAACCTCATTTAGGCTTCAATGTTGAGGATGGAGTTTTTTAGTCCCTGTCTGGTATCAGATCATTCTCGACCAAGTAGGTTTATGAAAATATTCATAAGCAAGTGCCATCCCCTCTTAGTGGTAATTTTAAACTTGTTTGGTCTTGGCTAAGACCATAACAAATTCAAATTCTTTTATAGAGAATTTTAAGGGAGATTTTCCATACAAATGACCTCAAGGGTAGAAGGCATATGTCATTGGATGCTTCTTGGCTGTTATGTGGAAGTGGTCATGAATTTATTGTTCATGCTCTTTGTGATTGCTCTGATGTAAAAGAGGTGTGGAGACTTGTCTAGGGTCATTCTCAGTTGCCTCATTCTTGGGTCTTGGATGTCCTAATGTGGGTGGCTACAAATTTAAAGATTGATAGAGTTGTTCATGGATTCTGTTGGTGCCAACTTTTTGGAGCTTGTTTGGATAGGATCTGGTGGCATCAAAATAATTTGATCTGTAATAGCATTATTGTTTCGGATTTTAAGACTTGGAAGAAGACTTATGTATTAGCTTGAGATATGTAGAAGGCATCAGACATGGAGGTGGTGTTGAGGAATATCAATCATATCCAATGTGTGGTGTGGGTTCAATATTGGACTCCCCTACAAATGGTTACATAAAGCTCAGTTGTGATGGTTTCATGAAGAGCTTCATTTCTCGAGCTACTTGTGGTGGGGTGTTTTGGGATGAGCAGGGTCCTTCCTTGCTGGTTTTTCCATATCTCTCTCGGTTTGTTCAAATGATATGGCAAAAGCTTGGACTATTGTTCACGAGCTCATGCATGCTTATATTCATGGTTTTTCCAAGCTCATGGTGGAATCAGATTTGTAGGTGACAATGGACCTTAATAATGGGGTTTGTGGTCATGACCATCCTTGTTTTAAGCTAGTAGAGGAGGTTCGTTGGAGGCTTAGCGATGTGGAAGCTTATACTTTGTCTCATGTAGATAGAGATGCTAACAAATTTGCAAATGTTTTTGCTCATTATGTTGTGAGTAATTTAGTGTGAAGATGTTTTGTTTTTTTTTTTTTCACGTCTATTTGGTTCTTTGCTTATGATTCATTTTTGCTCGATGTAAACAATTTATCTACCCTAGTTAGGGCTTAATGAAGGTTTTTGGTTTGGGCTCCTTGCCCATGTAATTGGCAAATTGTCACAACATGGGCATTTCAACATTATCACTTTCACCAAGATGACACTGTTGGTAATGTGTTAGGTGTTCCAGCATTGAAAGGATACTTTAACTCATGGAATCATCATGAGCTTAAAGGAGATTTTAAATCATTGCACCCTTAAGGTCAGAGCCATATGCTAACTTATTCATGAATTCTCTAGTTAGAACATTGTTTATTTTCAAAGTCTCTTGGAGATTCCTATTCCACAGGGACTAGGTTCTCCTAACATTTTCATAACACATATGCATATCATGACACATTGCATTCACATATACTCATAGGCATCATGCATTCAATCGTAATATCAATCATAGACATGTTGACTCATTCACAAAGCAATTTCATGGTATCAATTCATTCACACATTATAAGTATAAACATCATGTAGCATATCATCATTTATTAAGATATCCATAGCACATAACCACACTTCCACATACACTGCTACAACCTTCATAAAGTGTAAAAAAAATATCTTGCATCGATCCCATCAAGTTAATCCTCATCTTGTTAAAGAGATAAGACAAGTATCTATAACTTCTATGTTTGCCTTAGGAACTAATTTTATCACGTACTACATCTAAAACTAAGAATAACATGACATTATTTTAAAACCTAATAACTTGACTTTTGCCCACCAATTGGATTATATTTTAAGTTACAAACCTTATTTTTAGGTGATTCCAAAGCTATTAGTTAGTTAACATTTGGATTTACATTTCACATGAAGACCACTAAGCCTAATTCAATTCATTGAGCCCTTTACTAGAAGGATTCCTCATTCATTAAAGTTTCTAGATAAGATGGATCACACCTGTGATCTACGGCTCATGTTTGTGAGTGATGACAAATTCACATTTTGAATTGCATAGACAGCATTAGTCAAGTCATGATCCATGGACCACACTCGTGAATAATGACAAACTTATGTTTCAAATTTGTCGGATAGAATGGGTCACATGTGTGATCTATGGCTCAAACCCATGATGCCCGACATACATGGAATTACAAACTCCTCCCTTTTAATCTGAAAAAAAAATGGGTTCCAAAATATCCAAAACACACTGCCTAAAGATCATAGGACACACTAGCAACAAAAGCCCAAACTCATCAAATTTCCAATTCAACGACACAAAAGGACAAGAACCTGAGAACTTCCAAGTACTCAATTCAATGATCTAAAATAGAAATTAAAAGAACTTCAAAGTGTTCATGACCCTTCGAAGATCAATGAAAGAAAAACATATAATTAGTTGGGATTCAAGAGAAATTCCTTTATCCATCCTACAACAAGAGATGTCTCACTCCTTTTACCTTGAAAAGGTGCATTTCCTAAGCAAGGTGTAAGTGAGTAATGACAATGATCCTCACGATCTCCTCTCACTCATTTGTTTGAGGTTTCTATAGTACACCTCTTACAAGATTCACAAAATAAAGATAAGAAGAGGAAAATGTTAGGTTTCTAAGAAAACCTAAGGTGACTTTCCTTAAAACCAAGTTAGGCTCACCCTGACTAGGTCTAACACGACTATTCTTAAAACTTGAGGTCCTTTTATGACACATTTGTAAAAGCCTTTTTTTATATTTGCTAAAGCCCAAACACATATTCTTAAGTCAAAAGATATTTGTGTTTGAAGATGAATCTAGACCCTTAATTATTTTGATTAAATGAAAATAAATATAGAGGTTAAAAACTATGTCTTATGCGATACCAGATCATGTTTCATGAATCTACGTTTGAGATTGTAAATCCGTCTGTAAGACGATTAAGAATTAGTCAGTGAGTCAAACAAATAACAAATCTTATTATTTGGTTTAGAAACAATAGTGCCTTGACAGGACAAATAATACTAGATTGTTCAAGCTTGGTGTGAAACTTGTTTTGTAATCGAATTAATTCTTATAAATAATAAATTAAATCAATGCAATTTAAATAGATATAAAGGAGCCAAAACTGACAACAAAAAATACTTATATCTTTGATAATACAGTGAAATTTTGTGATTTACCAAGAACTGGACATAGTCTTGGTGGTTGAAATGAATTAATATAATTTATGTCTTATAATCTTCTTACTCTCTTTGCATTTAATCTGACATAGGATTCAAATTTGATTTTATTTTAAAACAATCCCTGTTTACAAAATTTAATTCTATCATGTGATTTTGTGTGTTGCAAAAATTTGTTAATTGATTTTTTAAAGTTATTTTAGACAATAACTTTGTGTTTGTGAAAAAGATTTAAAAAATTCTTAAAATCACAAATTAACCTATATGATATTTGTCTTTCCACATATATATTTCCCAAATAATTTATTCAATAAGAAAATGATTTTCAGGGTGTTAGATAATCGCTAGCCAACAATTTTATAGTGAGACTGGTTAATAATAAACTTTCTAACACATTTTTTTCATTACTTTTTATAAACCTCTCAATTAGACATTTTAATATTATTTTTTCACCTCTATTTTTATACACTTGATTTTCTTAGTCGTCTATCTTTTTTAATATACCCCTTTTATATTTATCTCTAAATTAAAATTCAATAATCTGATTTATAATATTATATATTATAACAATAATAAAGAGGATATCCATATTTAGTCTCACTTTTGTTTAGATTTTTTAGTTTTTACCATTCAACTATTTTGTATACCACTTCATTATTCTATGTCAACATACAACGTGAGTTACATTATTAAAAAAATCATACCAACTATATATACACCTAAATCTAATTTCAAAGTATAATATTCGTGTTTGTCTTTCCATTATTTTTTTATATAAAATTATCAATAGTTAAATAATTATACATAATATATTATGTTATTTATTATAATTCTAAAATATAAATTATATATATATATATATATATATATATATATATATATATATATTAAAAAATACTAGTATTTATTTATTAAAAAATTTAATTATGTATCATCACAACAAGGATAGAGAACCATCATTGTTTGAATTGTGCTGGGGGAGGTTAGAAGGACGTTAGGATAGAATAACACTCATATTCAGGTGGGCTTATTACTAAAATGTTTTGATTTATATATTTAAAAGTATTTATTTATTACTACTATAAATTTTAATTATATGAAATAAATTTATTTATATAATATCAAAAGGAATAAATTATCTATAATGACTTCATTATTGTATGAAATCTTAACTATTTAATAAATTTTATAAATATGATATATATTTATTATAAAAAACGTAAAAAATAAATGGTGAGATCATGATACTTAATCATGTAAAGTTTTTATTTTTAACAGAGAGTATATCTTCTCATTCATAGTTTAAAATATTAGTTTATTAAAAAATAAAAAAAAAACATGATGAGACCTGTTAAATACAGTAATATATTAAAATAAGAGTTTAATGTTTGTGTTGATAGTATAATTTTTTTTACATTTTACAATGTCATTCATGCTGTCATGCATAATATTTAATTAGCTTTGAGCTAGACTTTTTTAATCAAAAATGGGTTGAATGAAATAAATGAATCTTCTCAATCCATTTTCCAATATTTTTACTTGACCGTTTCTTGTTTTTTAAATACTAACAATGATTTTGGGGATCCAATAACTCAATCATGTGAGAACGGGTGGGTCGACCCAATGGATTCACAAAGATTTGGAAGGTGTGAAACACCCTTGTGGTGAAGTGTGAAGTGTGAAGTGTGAAGGTGAGTGTCACGAAAACGTGTGACTCGGCACCACGACGTGACTGAGTGAGCGAGTTGCTCCCTCTCACCATCCCTCGTTTCGTTTGCTCAGGGGTTGAACCATTGCGCACGCAGCAAATTTTATCCTTAGTAAGTCCTGCTTTATGTGTTAAAATTGAAATATAAATTTACAATGATTAAAATTGAACAAAAATACTTAAATAAATCCAAATTAAAAAAATATAAACTTATAAAATTGAGAATATATGATTGATTGAATGGTTAAAAAAAGATAAAAAAATATCATAGATTTAATCTGCTAACATAAATTAATAAATAAGTAATTAACATTTGTGTCGATAAAAAAGAACACTTATAAAGACTAGGTAGGGATTCTGATTTTGTCCATGAGATGTCCACCTGGCAGTGTGCCCTTGTTCCATTTGCATGCGATTTTCATTTTGTCTTTTACCTAAAGCATCTTTTCTCCCGTTTTCTTCATCTTCTCCACTAAGCATCCTTTGCTTGCAAGTTTTTAGTTTTCACATTACATTATCTGAGTTTCTTCTTTTGACTATTTTGTCTTTTCATGTTATAGCTTAATGCCTAAAATAGCTTGGTCGAATGGACAAAGTTTTGCCTTCTAAGTGTTTGTGATATTGTTTATTTATTAATTAAAAATACGGAAAATATGCTATTTACAGAACAAATTATATGAAATCATCAAAATATTAATACTTTGTTTCCATTAGAAATGAAATAAAAAATAAAAAATAAAAAATATAATAGTAAAAGAAATATTATTTAGATGAATAAAAAAAAGAGAAGAAAAGAAATGAAAGATTATTTTTTCTTTTTAAAATGAGTAAAATAAATAAATAAAATGCGTGGAAAATATTCTTATACTAATTAAATTTTTTTAATAACAATTAAGTATTATTTCATTATTTTTTAATTTTTGTTATAATAATTTTATTTAATCTTTTTTTTACATTATATTTTAAGAAACTAAAATGAAAATAAATTAAAAGAGAGAAATCTCCGCCCCCCTCCCCCGGCCTTCATGCCAATTTAGGTGGAAAATTTTTCTCTCACAAATAATGAAAATTTGTTATATATAAAGGAACTACGTATCGTAGAATTTATGGAATATACATGTTCGTATGCAGTTGAGCATCAATTCTATAGATTTAATATATAAGATATTTGAACCCTTTTGTGCGTCTATAAAAAAATTAGAACTAGTTAAATAAATATTTAAATATTGTGATGTGTTTTAATTATATTTTACTATCTTTATGTATGTGTGTGCATAACATAATAACTGTTCCGCATTAGGGAATGTCACTATCTATGGAGGAGATCCTAAGGTACTGAAGTCTCAAAAGAAGTATCTCATAAGTTGTTGTCCAATGATACTCAGGAACTAGTTTCTCTACGCAGAATTTTGTAGCCGGTCGTTGTTCATGACTTTTTCCTCTCACACTATTGTTATGAAAATGATCTTTTATGTTAGTTTTTTAGACATACGACGTCGATTGTGAACCGTCATCGTAACGAACGTTATAAAATGTCTAAGCGTCTATAATGATGATTTCTTATTGTCTTAGAATGTGGTACATTCTAAAATAGCTTTCAAAACGAGACCGTCTTGAAATGTGACACATTTTAAGACGGTGCCAAAATCGTCTTAGAATGTGACACATTCGAAGACGGCCTTGACTCGAAAATCGTCTTAGAATGCACCACATTCTAAGATATTTTTTGAGCCGAGTCCATCTTAGAATATGTCACGTTTTAAGCCTATTTTTTGACAGAACCGTCTTAGAAAATATTTTTTTTAAATGCTATTTGTTTTAATTGTCAGCTATATTACAATTTAGACCAATACATTTTTATTAATTGCCAGCTAATAATTTCTAAAATGTTCAAACTTTTTAGTCATGTATAACAAATGAAAGCCCTTTATATACTAGAACTTTTCATTAACCCAATGAACAAGCAATGTGCATATACAATTACTGTTATGTATGATTTAAACTCAATTTTCAAATTGCTTGTTCATAAACCTAATAACAGAAGGATACAAGAGATTGATTGAGATGGAAAAGCCCATAAATGATCTTGCATGTCTATAGTTGAGGAATGGGGATCGAGATTCAGCTAATTGGAACAGTAATTGTATATAACAGTAACTGTTATATATGATTTAAACCCAATAAGTTCCAATGAGCTGAATCTCGATCCCCATTCCTCAACTATAGACCTGCAAGATCATTTATGGGCTTTTCCATCTCAATCAATCTCCTGTATCCTTCTATACCAAAGCAAAGGAGTGCATTCTCTCGAGCAGCCATCAACCCATGATCCAAAGTTGTGTTTACCACCTATGAAAACATATAACATACAATCATTATCATCATTCATAACAAATAGGTGAAAACATCCTTGGACAGAGTTGAGCAAAATAAGTTATGCAAACTCTCAAAATAAGCATGACCACTACCTTCATGAAAGTAACTACACAACTTGTCAGAATAATTATTCTCCTTTAGGTTAAGAATGTAACAAAACAAAATTACCTGCCAACTCAAACCCTCTGGATCAATCAATGATTTAAAAGCCTCCTAGTTGGAAAGATGAAATCATAACCAGACAAATTTCATGGTCATTAAAGAGGTCCAGTTCTAAGTGCATTGGCAAGATCAACAATGAGATCATTCACATCCTCAATTCCCACAAATATACGTACAAGATCTTCAGTTAAAGCTATGGCCTCGCAAACAACAACATGTATGCTTGCATGACATAAAGCATGGCATGCTAATAAGGGACTTCATACTCCCTGCCAACAACAAAAAATAACAAGGTCAACAGGGTCAGGGTCAACCTCTCCACATAATTATTCACAGGCAGACATGAAAACTGTGTAAAAGTGTTCTAGAAAACTAAGCATGTAGTTCCATCTTCCCAATGCACAAAATGCAAAAGATACAATTTTGTTACTTCTGTGTTTTATGCATCGGAATGAGAGAATACCTATTGCAACATGTCCTAAATTGAATGAGGGGCTAACTTCTATATGAAATATTGTTAAAGGAGTTGTTCAGCTTCAAAATTAGAAGTATAAAGCCAATAATATAAGAGACTATGAAAGACATTCAAGAATGTGAATATGTCGATAATGTGAAGCAGAACTCAAATCGCCAAGCATACAAGCAAATTCTGAAAATTCATTAAATATTGAAGCAAATGACTTGTGATTTGGAAAAGAGGGATATTTATATTCCATCTACAAAAACTAATTCTAACAACTAGGATAGTATCAAAATGAGAAATAAACTGCGAAAGGATTTTTCTTAAAAATAAAAAGATAAAATTCGTAATTGATAAAGTTTAAAATCTGAAACCCTAGTCCCATCATGAATACATGTATTCAACGACTACAATATGCTTATCCCAGTAGGTAAAGTCAACTATATGGATCACACAAATCCATTAGTTTAGTTAAAAATCAAATAATCAAGGATATTATTTACCATGAGATCTCTTTTAATCAATTCCTTAGATGTCCTTTTTGGTCTCCCTCTTCTTTTCTCAAGAATAAAAGTCATTCCAAGTACTCTCCTCACTAATACTTTCAATGGCCTTATTTGCACGTGTCCAATGCACTTATTAGATGTTTTTCTCTCTTTTTGTCAGTAGGTGTCACAGTCATGCTAATATCTCCTCGTGCATAATCAAACTCCTGACATGAAAATTCCTATTCCCTAATTAAAATAACCCTCAGTGTCACTGTCTCTCTGAATTCATTTTATGTATCTTCTTCATTCTTATGAACTTATTACATTAAATACAATAGATTGAACTTAAGGTACTTAAAAAGATCCAGTGGTATTTTGCTCATAAGATAGTTCAACTAGTTGTATTTAGTTGTTCACTAGACTGATCATTAAAAAAAAAGCTTTAACTACTCTAAAAAATAATATACTGACAAGCTAGAAATGGCCCCAATATTATTATATAAATAGAAGAAAGTAGCACTTGTTGCTTTTCAATTCTCAAGGCCATTGTCTTGATTCATGGCAAACAAAGCCAACAGTCAAATGGTGCTAAGATTGATCCCTCTGCATTTTGCAAGAACAATTAGAGTAACAAAATTATACCATGGAGAGTTCACAAGAACAATCAACCAAGGGGTCTTGGTTCTATCAACCTTTGGTAGCTCTGCCTCAAGCCATTCAAAAAAAGTGTATATATGAAACATATAAGGAAGCGATTCAACTTTAAATTATGAACAATAATATTTTCAGCAAAACTTTAAGATTATAAGGTAATCTCCAAAGAAAGGGGTGTATCCAATATTACCATAAGCTGAATATGAAGCCAAAACTATGATGTGTGCAAAAGCTATCTTGATAGAAGACCAAAAGGGTTCAGTACTTCTTAATGCTTGGTAAGGAATGTGATAACGGTGGCAGAAAGGCTTCAAAGGTTTTGTTTCATCCAAAAAAGTATCATGAATTTTGCCCTTCAGAATTTACTTTTGTACTAAAATTTGCATTTAGTAGAAGAAGCATGAGTCATAATTTCTAGTTTGAGGAATTACATTGTGAATAAAATCAAACTCGTACAAATAATCCGAACAAATAAATCTCTAAGGTCAGCCTGGTGGTAGGGATTTAGGTAGTTGTATGAAGTCTTAGGTTCTAACCTTATCGCAGTCCATTGTATATCAATTAAGTGATCTAAACAAATCAAGTGGACAACTTACAATTTCAGGAGCATAGTCAAGTTCATGGTTCCCTGTACTCCATATCCAAGGTTCATAAGCAGTACTTCTTTCTATGAATCTTCCCGATGTATCCCACCTAACATTGTCCAGCATATGCTGATAAAAAAATTATAAACTACTACTAAGAAAAGCACTATATTGCATTTTCACTCATTACCTTGTACTCCCTTCACATCGTAGGTGATAAAAATATAGAATCTAATGCATTTCTTAATACCAATATTAGAATCAACAGACATTTGTTTGAATACATAAAGCTACATCTATTGAAACAGATCAATCTTAACCCCAAAAGCTAACTTAAGGGAAGAAAATTTGTCTATTCCTAACTGATGTGGACATCTTAACAGACACACACCTCATCATGCCCTAGGCTGGACATTTGGAGGCCGTAGTTTCTAGAACTAGACATTTATGAGTGGCCTAACATCAGGATTGGATAGGCTCTAACATCATATTAAAATTAGACCAGGCCAAACTCATCCCCAAACTAGCTTAAAGGGAAAGGGGAAAATTGTCCTTGTCTTATAAGGACGACTTTTAGCCATATGTATAGCCAACAAAGGACATCTAACAACACCAATGCATTCCAACAATTAGTTGATATTAGCGTTAATTTATTCACACGAGTCTTTTCCAGATTTTGTATGTAGTCTTACTTGCTCTAGTGTATGTTGAGCCAGATCAATGGTTGCAATCATCACTCCAGCAGCAAAGGAACCTAGTTCTAGACTAGGTCCTAGCTTATCGCTACACTGCAAATATAAAAGTAATAAAAGCAATGACTAATGAGATACAAACATTATGCACAAGTAATAGTAAGGTGATCAATGAACAGAAAAAGCATATATTACTTGAAGACAATTAAAAAAATATCTATATGCATAATTTCAAACCAACAAAAAAACACAACCAAACACTCAAAAACACAATGACTAAGACAGTTTTTGCTTAGACACAAGAATCCAATTTACCTTTGACATCATGCATCTTCATCTTCTATAGAAACATTAATTACAACTAGATGATAATTCCCACACATGAACCAGGAGGCTTTCTCATAAGAAGATAATCATTTCCTCAATTTTTTCATTTTAAATTCTAATGAACATTTCATTAGTTTCTTATTAAATTGTTTTCTACATATTCAAAGATTCCTTTTAGCTGATCTAATTCCTAGGATCTAGTAAGCCAGCTAAATCCTTTCCTATGGTTAAAAATAAACAAAGATTTATAGTTGTAATCAAGCATGTAGAAAAAGAAGGCCCAAAATACAGATACTTTCAATGAATCAACTTTAAATGATGTGCAAAAAAAGATTTTGATTCAGTGCTCATTATCATACCCTGTGAAAATAAGGTAACTACAACAAACGACAACTACTTGTAAACATTTTTCTGGTTATAAAAACAAAATGAAAATAAAGCATTTCAAATAGAAACATAGAAATATGGAAGAGAACAAACCCAGGCTACTAGCAAGCAGAATGCAATTGATGCCAATTGATAGAGTTCATTTGTCTGCACAAACAAGGTTATAAGTTATCATTGGACCACTAAGACAATTTGACAAAAATGTATAGCTAATTAGCTATAAGTTGTAAATAACTAAACAACCAAATTACAAATTTCAAATTTGATTCCACTATCCCTGCCAATATAATTAACAAAAAAAAAGGAGCAAATACTTCCATAGGTAAGATTTTATAATTAAAGTGGGATAGTAGTATGAACCAATGATGACATGCTTATCATTAGCTTAAGCAACCATGGAAGGCAAGTGCGAGACAATATTGACAGAATAGAGAGGAATGCAATTAATGTCACCAACCTGGATTCAAAAAGGAGTTTATATAATGTTTATGCTCGATGAAACTGTAGGTTACAAGCTAAATAAAATCTTCCATAGAATGCAAAATAGACAAAATTCATTTTGATATATTAGTCCAGTGCCAAGCTGAAAAAATAACTAAAAAACCATTTAGAGAATTGGAGTTGAGCCAAATTATGATTTTTATGGAAAAATGGCTCAAAATAAGAGGTCAACAAATGCTAATTAAGGGAAGTCTTTAGTGATTGTTGGAAAGCCACCATAATTGTAGCCTCTCTGGGGGTTGCAATTGGTGGTGTTTAGTCCTACATCAACTGAAGATATGGCTTAAATAAAGCTTATAAAGCTTTGGTGGGATTGAGTTCAGACCTAAGCCCAAATTCTAAGAGTACCATTTTTCTTGCTTTAGATGATAGATTTATTTTTTACTGTAACTTTATTGTTTGATTGTTGCAGTGATACATATTTCCCTCTTCCCTTATCGAGAACATCAAGCAATTCAACTTAAACCCCCCTGCACACAACAATCTTTTGGTACTGAAATTTTATGACTTGTTAAACCCCAAGCACTGCCACCTGGTTGCAACGGTTGTGCTCTGAAACACACCATACCAAGGAAATAATGAGAATCGTTATACAAATGAAAATGGGTTATCATCATTGAGTGAAAAATATTATTTTGAAGCATGGTTTGAGATCTTGAAGCAAAAGGGTCTTGAAATTAAGTTTCCCGATATCTGTTATCCTATTGGCAAGTATACCAATTCACAAATGTAGTACTTAAAACGGTAAGTCTGAGTATCGTGTCCACAGGGAATTTGTTTTACTTAGATGTCGTATATTCAGTATGTAAACATTTTCAGCTTTGGTAATAAAAATAGAGAACTCATTAATGGTTTGATTTTCTTTAATTGATTATGCTACTTAAACAAATGACAAAATGAACACAAAGCTGCAGAATGGAATAAATATCAAAATAAAAGCGTCGGGGAGTATTCTACTGAACTTCTTCTTGCCGTACTATTATATTTTTCTCTATTTAACATTACTCTAGCGTTCTTGCACCGTCGATTTACTCAGACCATGATTCCTCACATGAAAGAGCCTAACTCTCTTAGTTTTTGTTCTTGATTCCTCAACAAACTCATTCTAAGGGAGCTACACTACGCACCAAATGCAAAATATACTAGATTACTATACTCTATTTCTAGATATACTGACCTCTAGCTGCTCTACCAAGTTCTAAGGATTCTAAGCATTTTCCAACACTCAAATCCTAACCAAGCATACAAATGGATGATCAAGCCACAAGTACATAAAATAAACGCAAATAGAGGTAGAGAACACTAGAAATAACATTAAATAGATAGTTATAAGTTTTACATTAAGAGTGCTCAGTAGAAAAACTCCCCAACAATGAAGTTTTTAGTCCTCCATTAGCAAGGAGGCTTAATACAAAGAGGAAATGGTGTTTGAATGAAAGAAAATAGTGCAAGTATGAATAAAATGTCTTCTCTTCAGCCTGGGTGCCGTCTTCCTTCTGGCTCACGTAGTGTCTCCTCATTTCCCTCTATCTTAGTGTTTTAAAGGCTCTTGGACTTCTCAGCATATGAAGGCGCACTCAGCGAGCATGTCTCGCTGAGTAAGAGTAAGTGGATGTGCGCTAAGCGCGAAAAGAGACAACATCCTTGTTGGGCGGGCTGGCTATGCGCTAAGCGCACTACCCTCTGGCTCAACAATCTCTAGGGTTTTATGTTCGCTTAGCGAGCTAGCTGCCTCACTAAGCAGATGAGCCTCGTTTAGCAAATCTGGCTCGCTGAGCGAGCCCTTCAGCAATATTTCAACACCTTCTTTTGTTTAGCCTAAAAACAAAATTAAATCTAACATTAGTCAACAAAAATGGAGTTTCCACTGTATAAATTCATACAAGAATAAAATATTTACAAATTTCACAAAAGAAACCATAAATTAGAGGCACATTGCTACTTTTTTTACTTATTTTTAATGCAGTTAACGCTCATGAATAGCAATTAACAATATCGTGGAGGGGAAAGTTGACACTTCTCATATCTAGAAAAGACTGCATTTTTTTAGAGAATATAGTCTATGTTCACATACAATTACGCATATACTAGAAATGTTCTTTTTATTGACAGTAAAGTGTATCTAACAAAATAAAATCTATGGTGAAATGCATAACTATACTGGAAATTAGCATGTAAATGTAACTAATAGAAATTTGACAAAAAAGTCAATATCAAATCTTTCGATCTTAGAGTGTTGTGTTTAATATTTTCATACCTCAATTCTAGTTTTGCCTTTGAGAACTCGTTCTTTGTTAATCCCCCAAGAAAGGCATTCAGTATTCCTCCATCCTTCACGATCTGTGAAAAATATATCTTGGTTGTCTTTTCCGATATCCAGAAGCCATTGTGGGAGGGAAATCCATGCATCACTAGAATCGTTCCCTCCACATTCATCAAATGCCACAAAAATCCAAAATTGTAGATCTTACAATGTTGTCATAATTTTGATTCTAACATTAAACGCCAAAACAAAATGAATTTCATGTCATTGAATGTGATTTCTATAAATAAAAGTCATGAAACATTTTCTATTACGTTATTTGGTAGTTGAGCAGTCCTTACCATGAAAGACGCAAAATTAAGGAAAACACTCCCATTGAAATTTGGAATTTTCACGCACCAACCACATTGTAATAAACAAAAAGAATTCATTAGTTTAACATTTCACCAAAACATATAACAATTATAAATAATTACACTAAACTATGGACTGTAGATGTGCTACCTGATTTTTGTTTTTATGACGTGCTGTCAATAGGACTACCATAATCCAGATAACAATGTGCTACAAGATGCGTACTATGGCAAAACAAAGCATTGTGCAAGGAATTTGGTGCACACAAATAATAATAAACAAATATATATTACTGTTGAATTGAATTTCAACTAACCATAATTGTTTATAATGTAAACAATCAAAATGTTAAGTTGGAAACACAAATATTTCTGTCATCTAAATTTGTCTAAATTCCATGTTTTTAACTTGTAGAAAATATGCTGCCTATTTCTTGCGAAGTGTTGTCATGGCTTCACTGTCTAACGTTGTTCCATCAAAAAACCACTACAAAATTGTGAATATCAAATTAGTGACGTACATCAAATGTTGAATTGGAATTTGATACAAAAGTAACAATTAAAACTTGTTATAGTAAACATACCCCGTTCCATTCATTCTTCAAACCGCCGCTCACTATGCACCACATCCAGTGTATGATATAATATCCACACTTAGCCTCCAGTTTGAACATGACTCTAAATGCAATATCAAATATATTGACCAAAGCTAGTACTTTCAAAGTAACACATGACACTAATTCAAACCTATTGATGAAATAATGACATACGTTTGGTTCAATCCATCGAGGTACAGGTTGATCTAACTTTCCTTCCAAAGTAGTGGTTAATGTCTTCATTGCACTAGTTTCCAAAATAACATTAACGTATATAAGATAAAAATGATTGTGTTGACACACTTCAATTGGTATACATTAATTGAGTTATAATTTAAAAAATAACTTGTTAACTGTAGCCTTGATGTTAACATCAGGATTCTTATGCAAAGAACAAAACTAAATAACAATATTGTCTCATGAACACAGAATAACAAGTTGCCAATGTGCCCTTAAGATGAAAAACTATAATTAGGTACTTATAATGCAATTTTTTTACCACTTTACAACATTAATTTCACTTAATGATTCAGGTAAACACTTGTCATTGTGATTCCTTGACCCATGTTTCAATGTAATGTTGACATTCTTGACGTCTCTCCTTTATGTTGTGTATAGACTGAGACTCAAGGAAACCATAAAGCGAACCATAACCTAAGCTTGTACTCAAATCATATATACCTATTTCAAACATTGGACATAAATATTGTTAACCATATATTGTAATGAATATTAATTATTAGTTGATAAATTATACACCTACTAAACCGAATTTACTTACATCATCCACAGCTGTAGTATAAATATGTTCAAACATTTGTCACCTAAAATAATTTTAGTTACATCTACATGTGTGATGAAAAAGCCATCTTTACATTGGGTATCCCAAATTTTGTCCCATCCCATGGATCAACTCCAGCCACTGCATTGTCCATTTCAGCAAATCCAACCAATTTTGGCAGATGCTTTTGTGAATCCTACATGGTTAATGAAAATACTAATTATGCTAATTTTATTTAACAATGTGACTAAAATTAATACACTCAGAGGGAAAAGAAAAAACCTCATCAGATACAGGTTTTACAAGATGTGTTGGCTATTCCATGAATGTGCCAACGACCTGCCTCACAAACTGAATCTCTAACGTCGAAAAAGGGACCTCAATGTCACCGTGGTAAGCTTTAACAACAGTCACCCTAACTACATCATCTGCATAAGGGACATTGCGTATGGTGGATGAACTATCATACACTTTTGTTAGACCTTGTGGCCTCAATAATCTTAAGAGGGATAGGCTTAGAATGCAGAAGAAGCAACAACAATCAATTTAATAATGTTCTATAAACATGCAAGGCAAAATTGATTGTAATAACATAAATGAGATAAGGGAAGAGAGAATGCAAACACAGTTTTATACTGGTTCGGCCACAACCCGTGCCTACATCCAGTACTCAAGCAACCCACTTGAGATTTCCACTATCTTTGTAAAATCCATTACAAAGTCTGAACCACACAGGGACAACCCATCCCTTGTGTTCAGGAATCCTTTACAACAAGAGACTCACAGTCTCTTAACCAATCTCATTGAATAAGAAGAATGGAAGAAGAATTCTCTCTTCAAGAGAAGAATATTACAATGAAGATCCATGGATGAACTCTTAATGGATGTGCAAGTGTTTGCCCAAGAGTTCTTTGAGAGAGCATTTGACAATGAAGTTCTCTTGGAATCTCTCTCATTGTCTTTTGAGAGGATAAGACATTTTGGACCAAAAATACTCTCTTTTCATAAAATTCGTGCCCAAGTCACCTATTTATAGGCCTTTGATGGCCATTCACAAATCTAATGAAAAGATGTGACTGTTGGCGATATTCCTTGAAAATTTTCCACTGGTAATCGATTACAATGTTTGTGTAATCGATTACACAGTTATAATTTGAAGGGTTATGACTTTTGAATTTGAATTTCCAAAGTTTCGTTGCTGGTAATCGATTACAGACATATGGTAATCGATTACATGTTGAAAATTCAAATTCAAAACCTTTTCAACAGCTATTTCTCAACCCTGTCTTCTGGTAATCGATTACACTTCCTGGTAATCGATTACCAGAGCCTTGCATGTCTTGAAAGCACTTTGTTTTAAGGCAAGGCTTGGTCTTTAGTGAATCTTGAAACAAGGCTTTGTTTGTTGAAGCAATCTTGAATTATTCTTGAAGCAAATGCTTATCATTTGAAGCAGCCTTGTTAGATTCTTCTTTGACATCATCAAAATCATGTATACATACATTCACAACTTTTCCCAATGCCACTAGTTGAGTAGACTGGTCGCCAACTACGTACAAGTCCATAGTCTCCACATGAACATCAGAAGGCTCTTCGCCTAATGGATTTGTGTCAGCTTCAGCACAGCTCCCCTTGGTGCTCACAAGTGCAGCTAATACTTGTATATTCGGGGCCTCAACGGGGGGTGAGTGTGGTGATGCAAATTGGGATAAATATATTTTTATTGCTTGTTTCAACTTTTATTTAATTGTCTCCAAACTGTGTTTGCTTTCCTCTTCTACCTTCCTTTTCCACGCTTCTTGAAGGTTCTTGTTTTCCTCCTTTACTTCTTTCCTCCACTCTTCCTTGAGGTTATCGATGATTTCAGCCAATTACTATTAGGTGATTGATGCAGAGGAAGTGTTGGAGCCACGTGAGGCCTGGCCAAAGTACTGGTTGATTGTGACACTTGTCCCCGCGACATATACACGACCTTGATGCTCCGGTAAGCCAATAACAGTGTTCAATATGTCATCACGACCATGCGGAACAAAGCTTCCCAGTGTTGTCTGTTCTTTTAAAGAGTCATGTGAGCAACACAACATGGTATTACATTTGAATATAGGTTTTTATCATACAATAAATTAAGTCAGACTTTGAATCGCCGACACATGAATAATTTTGTTTGATATTTCGTATGACATTGTAGAGGTCATTTGGTCATATCGCTTTGTGCAGGTCATCTTTTACTTGACATGTCTTGAAATGGGGGATGGAGGGTCCACACTCATTGATGAATTTTTGGTAAATTCAGCTTGGTGTTCTCATACCTTCCTTTTCTCGTCCATCAATTTTTTTTTTCAAGAAGATCATAACACCCGTGAGATAGTAAGTGGGGGCAGTCATTGTATTTTTTAATTTCATGGGCCTTTTTCCATATTCCCTTACAATAATTAGAAACATTTTTCACAAATTAGTCAATAAAAAAGTTATACTAAATTCAATTGTAAATACAAAAGTACTTAAATAAACCTGCCACTTAGGGGTTTGACGGTTTTTTGCAAATTTGGCCCAAGTTGCTAGATCAAGACCTTACTTGATAGTAGGATCATCTTTTTGTTGACCCTCATTGTCAACATAAACATATTTTATCGTGAGGGAAGACTTAAATTGCCTCCATATAGTAGCGACCATTGACATCACCTTTTTTTGGGAATTATCACCTTCAAGGATGTCAAATTTTCCCTCCAAATCGAAATTATTATGTAGCAGTTAGTGAAAGACCATATTTTGAAATTAATTAAGAAAATTGAATACAAATGTGAACTTAAATGCACTTACCAAAATGTCATCCCATATCAGGTTCTTTAAAGATTTTGGGAGAACATTCCAATTGGAGTAGACTATTGAAATTTTTTCCCATGCTACAACCCCTAGATAACTATGGAACTTTTCTTTATGGGCACCTGATCCTTTCCCAGTGGCAGAATTAACGTTAACAGTTTGTTGTAGCTGATCCAAGCTTTTGACAGTCAACCTTCTTAGCCGAGTGGATTGTCTAGTCCTCCTAGATGTAGCCTTCGAAGGAATATTTGAATGTGGAGGGGACCTTGGGGGTGTTGCCATGAGTCTTTGCAAATAAAACAAGTTGAGTTAGGACATAATGAGTTATATAAACAACGTATAAACATTAAGTTTTAAATATCCAAATAAATTAATGTATTACAATTATGGGATTTGTTATATACATTACTTTGTATTTACACAGTTACGTATGAATATTCTCCCATAAAACTTCATCATGATCATTACAATTAACATGTACATCATCCTCCTCATCTTTGGCATTTATCAAAGGCATTTGATGGGAGAAACTCGGCATCTCGTTGACATTAAGTGTTGAACCATCAATATGGTGGCCAATACAAGTTATTCTCCCTTGTAGAACCATTGTCCATCTTGACTCGTACAGATCTTGAACATAAAACGCCTGTCTAGCTTGCGCTGCCATGATGAATGGGTCGTCCTTGTAACCAACCTTTTGAAGGTCTACTAAAGTAAATCCCATTTTGTCTTAATGCACTCCAGTATTTCCATTTACCCATTGACACTTGAAGACAAACACTCTAAATTCACAGTAATGAAGCTCCCAAATATCTTCAATGACTCCATAGTGAGGCATGGACGCTTGAATCGGATTGTTATCTGAAGCACTACAAAAGTGATCCGAATGACCATCAACACTCACCCACTGTTCTGCACACTACTTTTATCATCCTGTGACCTTGTGTAGAAGGAATAATGATTGATATCATATCCCTTCCAAGTTGGAACATTGAGACTTGGACCAACAACTAACAATCTTAATGTGTTCGAAGCACTGTCATTTGTGAAGATTTTTATCTAAACTAGTTGATGAAAGTTCTATTGTGCTCTTGCAACAACCTCATCATGTTCATTTTTGGGTAAGTATGTGTGACATGTTGTTTGTGAGCATCTATGTATGGGGTCACCTCTATTGTGTTGTTTAATACATATAGATGAGCTTGAGACAGTTGCTGCTGATCCATGGTTACAACATTGAATCCTCGTGTACCCCTACCTTGAATCATGGAGTCATGACAACTTTGAGGAAGCCTGACTAGTGTATCGTTATTTGTATACTCTGAACAAAACTCAATAGTTTCTTTAGCAAAGTATCTTTTAACAATGCTTTCTTTTGGTCAATATTGATTCTTTGTATATCCTTTCAACACCTTCATGTAGCACTCAACTAGATATATCCAACGTAAAAAGACAGCCCACACAATTGAAACTCTCATATAAGATGAACAATTAAGTGAATCATGATGTCAAAATATGATGGCAGAAAATACATCTCTAATTGACAAAGGATAATGGAAGCCTTATTCTCCAAAATCATATAATTGTTGAGGGTCAATAACCTTGCTACAAATAGCATTAAAGAAAAAACACAAGCGAGTTAAGGCAAGCCTAACTTTTTCAGGCAAGATACCACGAACGGCCACTGGCAAAAGTTGTTGCATTAACATGTGACAATCATGAGATTTCAAGCCAATCAATTTCAAATCATTAACTAACACAAAAGCTCTTGATATTTGAAAAGTATCCTTGTGGGGCTTTCATATTTTTGAGATAATGACAAAAAATTTTTTTCCTTCGTTGACATTGTGTGACATGCTGGGGGCAAATATGTTCAGCGACCTTGTGATTGCGGATACAACTGCTCTCGTATACCCATGTCAACCAAATCTTGATGAAATTTCAAAACACCATTTGTCTTCCCTTTAATGTTAAAAAGGGGTGCCAATTCAAACTATCACACATATTTTTCTCAACACGCATAATGTTCACACAATGTTGTTCATCTAGATCGAACCAGTAAGGAAGATCAAAGAATATTGACCTTTTCTTCCAAATTTTCTTCTCAGACGCATCTATCTTTTGTGTCTTACCAAAGATAGTTACGATGTATTTTACCCGATCATAAACATCATGTTCAGCTAAGGGTTTTGACGCACTTTCATTCTCATGGGTTCCATCAAATGCTTCTCCAATCCCCCATGTGGGTGATAAGGTTTCAAAAATCTTTGGTGCCTTGTATATACTGTCTTCTTTCCATGTTTTAGTTTCATGCAACTCGTCTTTTTCTCCCAGATAGGACATGCATGGTGTCCTTTCACACTATATTCGCTCAAATTTCCATAAGTTGGAAAGTCATTAATGGTGCAAAATATCCTTGCACGTAACCTGAAGGTTTGTTGAACATTCCCATCATACACGTCAACCCCGTCTACCAACAATTTTCTCAAGTCTTCAATCAAGGGAGTAAGATACACATCAATATCATTTCTTGGTTTTCTTGGACCCGTTATCATCATACACAACATAATGTATTTTCGCATCATGCACAACCAAGGATGAAGGTTGTAAATCATTAGCAAAACAGGCCATGAAGTGTGGCTAGTGCTCATGTTACGAAAAGGATTCATTCCATTTGAATCAAGACCAAGCCTTAGGTTTCTTGGATCCTCTCCAAATTCCAGACACAAGCGATCAATTGTCTTCCACTATGGAGAATTAGCTGGATGTCGGAGCAACTCATCTGCATGCCATCTAAGGTTTTTTGCATCGTCTGAACTAGCAAACAATCTCTTAAACCTTGGTATTATTGGAAGATACCAACAAACCTTTGATGAATGACAATTGTTTGTGGCTACATCATCACTGCATTTACCATCGTTCACTTTGTAGCGTGATGCCTCATATGTCGGGCACTTGCACATTTCCGCAAACTGATTTCTGTACAGAATACAATCATTAGGGCATGCACGAATTTTCTAGTACTCCATACCCACAAGACATAATATCTTTTTTTCTTCGTAGTGACTCTTCCGTAACATGTTATCATTAGGAAACATATTTTTCAAGAACACAAGCAACTCAATGAAGTTTTTGTCACTCCGCCCAAATCTGGCCTTTAAGTTCACCAAAGCTAGCATCGCCGATAACTGAGTGAAGGTTGTGCATCCCAAATACAATGGCTTCTTGGAATCTGCTTGTAATTTGTCATAATAAGGTGCATGAGTTTGTCGAAAACCCTCTTGGCCAAGATCGCGTATCAGGTCTTCCATACGATCCATGTTTTGTACATCAATTGCCTCAGTGTTAGGGGCTATTGACATGTGTGGCAATTCACCATGCCATTATAATTGGATAAGTCAGACTGATCCCTCACATATAAGATGTGATCTAATTTCATTCAATGACTGACGTCTCCCATTGACACATTTAACACATGGACAAAAATATTTTCCAGCTAATATTGGTTCAACCCCCTTCTGATAGTCGTCACTTATGCGTGGTGCTTTAATCCAACTTCGATGCATGTTTTGTATTCTGTGATGTCGGCTACGTTATCCCGTATGCATGAAAATCTCACTTTTTCCATAAAAAGGTGTGGTCCTATCCCATTCAGGAACTCCTTTTTTTACTTAATTCAAAAGTACTAGTTAAGTATGTTATGGTAAATTTGATGAAATTTCGGCAGCATTTCTCATTGATCTCCAAGTACACGAAATGAAAGTGGTGACATGAATTCACCATGATCAAGTATGCACCCGAAGAACAAAATAATATGCACT
Source organism: Glycine soja (assembly GCF_004193775.1). NCBI lineage: Eukaryota > Viridiplantae > Streptophyta > Magnoliopsida > Fabales > Fabaceae > Glycine > Glycine soja. The sequence continues at coordinate 18,092,200 of NC_041004.1, read as the reverse complement.
AAACCAAAATTTCATCAAATATGACACAATATGCTTAGCCTATAACTATGAATTAAGTAAAAAAACGAGTGTTCCCAAACTGTCCGAATGGATAATTCAAGATTCAATACAATGATTAATCCAAATTGTCCGTATTAATCAGTGTATTGAATCTCAAATGGAAAAATAAGGTCCACTTAGAATGCAAATAATTTTAATATTAAAGAATATTCATATATCAACAAAAATGTTATATCCACACAAGTGTCAGAATAAGATACATACCTCGAAAGATGCTTGTAACGATAACTATTAGTGGGGTGATGGCAGCAAAAATTGTATGACTTTATCTTCAGTCAAGCAACAACAGATAAAAGTGCCTTAACTTCGTATGCCAGTCAAATAGTAGTACCTACAACCAATAAGAGGTGATATGTGTAGGTGAGAAAATAAAGCAATAATTTATAATTTGTTGATGTTATTAACAAAAATGAATAGAGATAGTAGGATTGTCAATTATTTGTTGAATTGGAAACAAGTGACACCACATATTTGGAATAATGGATGACATTTATAGTTAAAGACTATTCTCCATTATTAATCAACTGTTGAGGAGATTATATATTCAAGTCACAGTCACACTAGCACTTGGTGAATTTGCAACATCATAATTTACAAAGCAAAAGGGACTTGAAAGTTGTCTAGTTAAAACATGTACAACATAAGAGTCTGATTTTTTTGGTTGCATGAGCTTGTGCTATATATGCATGGATGTCGTAAGGACTAGAAAGCAACATTAAAGTCTTATGAATTAAAGCTATGAAAAAGATACATTATAGTTGACACACAACATCAACTAAAACTGTGTAATAGAAATGTTATAAATGATGTAATACAAATGTTGTAAGGAGTAGAAAGCAACATGAAGGTCTTATGTTAAGGTCTTTCAAACCATGTCAAAGTTGTCGCTAGTCAATTGCACAGATAAAAGAGCTTTCTGGGCCGCACGATGAGGAGCTTGGGGAGTTGTCAGCAAAGCGACATTAATTTCAATTCATAACATCTAATTTTCTATTGCCATAAGAATGATGGACATGACATTGATAGGCACTTGCAAATTTATATTGTACCGTATATTTATTAGTGTAATGTCATGAGCATAACATGCCAAGAATTGTGTATTAATTTCTCGTTTGGTTTAACTTTAGGTCAAACACAAGGCCATAAGTAGTAGGACACATCTTTTAACACTTAATTTGTTACTAGGTGATCAATGCAAACCCATTCATTGATTCATTCTTCACACCCTTATTGAATTTCCTTAGGACTTCCATATATAGGGGGCAATAATTTTTACATTAAGTTCATTCATATGTAGTAGCCAATTTGTCAAAAGTAATCAACTTTTTAGATTTTAGTGGGAGTGAGGGTCAGCAGTTAATTAATAGTATGCCAATAATTTTCTTTTGTGATGTTTATGATCATGGCTTTTAATTGCAACTACCAGTTCTAACCACTCCAACTTCCTTCAATAATGCAATTACAATGAAGGTAGATCAAGTACAACAAAACTATAGTTGGCTACCATCTTAGGCCATGTTTTGCACCTTTCACATAATTCCCTTCTCCCATTGATTTGTTTAATAACCATTTATTTATATTATAAGTTTTAAAACAAGGAGATTGGAATGAGGTGGGGTCCTTTTGGTGTTGAAATTCAAGGCTATTCTAAAGTACTTGTCCAATAAATACTTTATACATGTTTTGAATAATAGGCGTTTAAATCAGAAGAATAAAATATCATTTTATTCTTATTTTTCAGTGGTACCTACCTGGGAAGTTCATTGAATTTCTTTTCTGAATTTAGTTGAATTTCAAAGTCAATTTTTGAAATTGAATTGCAACTAATATTTGGACTAGAAGCATTTGTATTGATATCTAATAATGATATTATCCTTTTATTCTTATTTTTCAATGGTACTTAGCTGGGAAGTTCATTGAATGTCTTTTCTGAATTTGGTTGAATTTCAAAATATGAAGTTGAATTGTAACTAATATGTGGACGGGAAGCATTTGTATCCCTTATTCATGCTAGTTGATTCTAATTGTTGTTGTTGTTGAAAAAGAAACTACCCATTTCATCATATCTAGGGAACGTTTGATACTTCATAGTCATTTATGTCATTTTCACTTCATGTTGTTACCCTTCTTTTAATTATTATTGCAGGGCTCTGAATTGCCTAGAAGAAAGCTTTGTAAGAAATCTTCATAGAGGAACGACATTTGTCCCATGACAAATGTTATGTCCCAGAGGAACTAAATTAGAATAATTAAAGTGAAATCAATGACACTTCCTTCAAACTCATCAATCAGTCCATATGAACATATGCAAACGATCATTTCATAATTTCGTGCATAGTCTCATAGGGCATTTATGTTGACTTTCAATGCAGCTTCCTAAACAATCTTATTTTCAGTGATCCTTCTTTTTTAATGATCAATAGAAAATTATTCATATTATTTAATGAGTTTTCATAATGCTATCCTATTATAGTGGTCCACGTTACGGTCTTGGGGAGCTCATTCTTCCTGAAAACGAACTAGGAAGCAGTATTATGCTTGTATGATCCTCATGCTTACTGACTATATTTGTTACACAGTGGATTGTTTTCTTGTTTCTTTTTATAGTTCATTATTTTATTTGGGAGTTGTCTAGCTCACCCAAGTAAAAATGGGATTATACAACTCCATATTAAATGATTGGTACGGAGAAGACTTTTGTTAGGAGTAGTACTAATTTTGGTGGTCTGTATGCCTAAAAAAGAATTAGGCTTCATATCGATTTTAGTTTGTAAACAAAAGTTTGGATGAAAGTAGTTTTTCAAACTAAATTTGTAAAAGTAACTCTCCTTTTACTTCCATTTCAAACTAAGTTTCAATTTGTAACAAAACTCAATTTAAAATTAGACTCAACTCAAAACCAAACAAGATGTCTTTTCAATTTTACTTCGTGAACGTACTTTTGAGCTTTCAAAATGACAATTAAGCATGCACTTAGTCTTAAACTTATAGTTGGGAGATATCTTGATGCAAACCAAAGAAAATGATTAGTACAATTCTCTATGTATTTCTTAATTGCACCAATCATTTATATTTTTACTAGGGATAAGTTAGACAACACCTTCTATGTGCCTTACAATTGGAATTTGACTCTAAGCCGCAACCTTATTATGTTTTAGGGGAAGGTTAACCCAACCTAGTGTGAGGCTTTGATGATGGTGTGTGCACAAGTAGACATCACTTCATTTTGTTAAAATACTTCAATGTTATGACCAATGTAGTTAGCAAACAGTTTCCGAGACTGGCAATTTCTTAATTGGTGTCATGATTCACGAATTTCAGGTCATGGGAAACCATGTTGCAATCATAGTGGGTGGATCAAATGGTCATTTTGAGTTCAATGTGTTTGAGCCAATGATTCCCAATTGTCTCCTGCATGTATGTTTTATATATTTCTTATGTGATTTATAATCTATCAATCACATGGAACATTTGACTAGCCATTAATTAGCTTTAAATTTTTATAAGAGATATTTTGAAAACTAAAAGCTTAGTTAGAGAGTACTTTGGCTCTTGTAATAATATTATCAAAAGGAAACTTGTATATACTAATACCTGGACTTTTGAACTGGTCCAATCACACATGGAGCATAAAAATAGAGATTGTTCAGAAAATTTATGATACAAGTCAGGTGGACTTGGCTAGAAAGTTAGATGCTTTATGCTATGCCTATGTCAGTAAAATAGGAAATGGGGATGGAAGATACTTTAGATACCATTATGTTTTATGATTTTTTTCTTTTCCTGCATTGCTCATGTAGTCATTTGTCTGTCGTGTTGACATGGTATATGGTGATGGCCAAGAAAAATAAGATAAAAGGTTGGTGGGTCAGTGTGTGTGCAATATCGTACATTTCCTAAAAGATGTACTGGAATGCTTAGTCTTTATTTGGATTTTGATAGTCACTGAGATTGCTTGGAGATTCATCTACTTCCTTTGAAAATAATTGTCCAAGAGGTATTCAAGCTAATAGGGAAAGAATTTCAAAATTACTGCATGAGGTGAGTTATTGACTTATTTGAAACAAATCTCAAATGATACCAAATTAATGCTAGATTTAGATCCCTATGCTAATTTACTTTGTGTTTCACTTTTAATTCACCTTGCAATCACTTATGCTTGACACTATATATACAAGTTTATTCTTGCATAACCATTTCAACTCTTGGATTCCTTCTTTTTCATTAATAGTTGTGATATTTATGAGTAAATTGATCACTTCTTAATAGTTTTGGTGTTTTTGTCCAATAAATCTTGGCTTAATATCGAAATTGAAATGTTGGTTTAGGAAGATGCATTGAAACTCCAAACCGAGCAAAATACAACCAACTATATACCTATTACTTTCATCATAGAGGCATGACATTTGTCCCATGACAAATGTTCTGTCCCAGAGGAACTAAATTAGAATAATTAAAGTGAAATGAATGACACTTCCTTCAAACTCATCAATCAGTCCATATGAACATATGCAAATGATCATTTCATAATTTCATGCATAGTCTCACAGGTCATTTATGTTGACTTTCAAGCAAACAAACAAACAATGTTCTTTAAAAATAATAATTGTATTAGTGGCATTTATTGGTAATATAAAAATTTTCTAAGCTTAGCAATCTTTAAGAATGGTGATGATAAAGCCATTGCTAATGCAGCAGAGCTTGTAACAACTGGCTGCTTGAAGCATGGGTTATTCCACGTGACACTACTAGAAATGTGCCCTGCTTGAAGTTTTATGTACAAACAACAACAACAACAATACACACGGATTGTAAAATGCACTTACCTGGCTGACAATGGCCACACACAACGTCGGCATGACACATGGGAGACAGGTTCGACGACCGGTGAGTGGATGAACGGAGCCACCACTAGAGGTAAGCACATGAACTTAGTGAGGGGGGACAAAGTGGGGCACGAGGGCAAGTGGGTCAGGGTCTTTGAGCGAGGTCAGGGACGTGCCAGAATAATTAGGGATTTGAATTTTGGGGAACAAAAACGACAATGGTTTTTTAGTCAAAACCATCATCATTTAAGTTTCCCTTAATTACAGAAATGCCACCATCATATATTCTAAGATGATTCTGGAAAACCGTCTTAGAATGTGTGGCATAAAAACAAAATTCATTCTTCTAATTACAAAAATGTCACTGTGTCACATTCTAAGACGGTTCCGCATAACCATCTTAGAATGTGCATTATAAAAGGCAGTTTGTTAGTAGTGTCAAGGCTAGAATGGACAACAAGATTAACTGTTTTAAAGGATATTTGGTGGCTAAGGGTTACACATCTTTGGGCAGCGTTACACTGATATCTTATCATCTCTCCTGTGGCCAAAATGACTTATGTTCGATTTCTCCTCTCTATCGTGATCATTTGCCATTGGTCTTTGTTTCAATTTTGACATTAAGAATGCTTTGTTACGTGGTGATCTTAAAGAGGAAGTTACATGGAGAACCTTTCTAAATTTGTTGCTCAGGGGAGTTCTCTATCATTTTTTGTAGATTTATGGGCTCAAACAGACGAGTCTAATTTAAGATATTATGAATTATTGTACAATAGTTTTGTATGATTTGTAGCAAAGCCCACCACTTTGTCTTTTATCGTCATTTAACTCAGGGATGCATTTATCTCACTGTGTAAGTTGATGATATTGTTATAACTAACAATGATCAACATGACATAATTGAAATATAGTGTACCAGTTATAATTAAGATAATTTTTTTTTTGTTTGATAGAAAATTAAGATCATCTTTGACTTTAATTAGAAACATCTTTTAACGAGTAATGATTTTTTTTATGCTTGAGAAAAATAAAGGCAAACAAAGTATAAAGAACAAACTAACTACCCTAGGATACAAGATTCCTATGGAGTTAGCAAATAAAATAGAACTAAGATGGGGAGGACCGTACGAGCCGTCAGCAATTTTGTTCCCTTCCCATAAGGTGTGCTTGAAGGAAACATTTCAATGGGGGGAGAGCATGTCTTTGATATTGGTGATCAAAGGAACAAGAGGATGAGAGGAAGGAACACCCTCTTTAATCATGTGAAGAGCAAGAGTAGTCTGATTCACACACTACATTTTTTTATTATATTTTTTATTTATAAAGACTTAAAGTTTATACAAGATATGATGAAAATAGTGTTTTTTTACTTTTACTATTTTTATATAAATACTTGGAATTATAAAAAAGTGAAGATAAAATAGTGTTTTATAATTATTCATAGCAATAAAAAAAATCTGCAGGCAAATAATAATAAGAATAATAAATCATTAGATATTCATCACTTAACTCGATTACTTTACTCTTGTAATAAAATAAAAAAACTCGATTACTTTGCTATCTCTTTCGGCTTTTAACAAAATAAATAAATGTCAATGATAGGTATAAATGATAAATATAAACAATAATAAACTAAATTTTAATTACATTTTTAATCTTAGATATCATAATTGTGTTATTTTGATTCATAATGTTCAAATTACATTAACGGAATTTCTCCCATTACAAATAATTTTTTCCATCTTGAATTCATCTAATATTTGAAACAATTCATTTTCTTATTTATTACTATCATAAAAAATAATAATTTGCCTGCAAGCATTGTCAATGCAACAATTAAGTTAATACACTCGGCATATATTTAGGCCATTGTAGTTCAAACATTCTTTGTTTTTTAATTGGTACGTTATATTTTTTTAGTTTTTTTTAAATAACAAAATAAAAATCAAATTTAAAAAACTTAATTTTATATAAAAAAAATTTATGGAATGAGAGTGTAAAGATTATTTTACGCTATTGTTTATCACCAAATGTCACATGTTTAAATTTTTTTAATTTCATCTTAACTACCTTAAAATTCACACATTTTATAAACTATAATTAATTAACAATGAAATTTTATTTTACATTGAGAATGCATAACAATTAAACGAATAAGACTATGTATTGGCAGAGTAAAATAGTTTTATATTATTATCTAATAAAAATTAAATTTATTGATTTTAATAAAATGATTTTAAAAGTTATATTAAAGATAATTTATGTTTAAATGATAATATAAAATTTTACATTATGAGTACATCAATATTAAATTCTTAAAAGTAAAACTTGAGAAACTTAATACAATTATAATTTAGAAAATTAAAATTACACAATCACTAGACATTAAAAATGCAATCAAGTCTAAATATAAATAAAATCATTTCATGTTGTAAACGTGAAATTTCAAAGTAGGGGTGGACTGTACTTGACTGGGCTACGGTAGTACATCAATATATGAAAGAATATTGTTTAGTTGAGTTTTTCTTTGCATATCTTCATTGATTTGGTATATATTCTCACCTCACATTTTAAACTAGCAAATTCTCTAACATAATCACGTGCATTATACAACCAGAAAGAAAAGCCTAAAACAACCATAATAATGATTTGATTATACAAACAATTCACTATTCTTTTTTTTGCCCAATGTTTTCTGGAACGTGTTTATTGAGCTTCCATGAGTCAATCAAGTTCTCTTCTGGCTTGACCCTTGGTGGAGCTAAGAGTGTTGTATGTTAACTCTGCTCTTACTTTTGGGATACCACGGGGAGTTAGATTATATATATATAACAACGGAGTTAGATTTTGATCCATAACAATTAATAAAAGAAATTATCCTATTTTGTGTACATATTTTTTTATTCCAAATTTATCCAATATATATATAGTTGTTTTTTATTGGTGCATAACCTTCACAATATAAAATTAACTTTTAACCTACTTTCTTCAACTACTTTTCTCTCTCACTCACTCTTTCTCTTATTGTCAAGAGAGAGACACTTTTTGGTCTTGGGTTATAGAAGACTCATGTTTTTTAATTCATTTAGTCAAAGACTAATCCTACTTATGATGTGGGACGGTCACTAATTCTAGGAAACTTTAAGTGAGAATCAAACATAGATTGATCTCCCTCATGAAAACATAAAAGTATCTTTGTTAAATACAAAAAAATATTTGTGTCTTAAGATGAATTAAAACCCTTGAAGTGCTCAACACAAAAGCTAACAAGTTATTTTCTAGCATGAAGAAAGACTTGCATTTAATACAATCATTAAATGATCTAATGACCACAAGCTTCATACACAAGCTCAAGAGAAGATCATATCCATTTAGAGAAACAAATACTTGAAGACGAAGATATATAAATATCATAAGCTTTGAAAAAGTGGATTACGAACCTATGAGCAAACATTCATATTCTTTGAATGAAAATCTTTTTGTATATTCTTGTAAAGTTTATAACTCTCAAAACACGTTGAACATCTTGAAAGAAAAAGACTAAGTGTTTAGATTGTATATTCATGTGTTAGACAATTTAGGATGAACCACTGAGCAAACAAACATTAAAACTTTTAAGGCCTAATTATATAATTGATCTCTTAATTATATTTTTTAAGGTTCAATTTGGTCCATCAATTATTAAAAGGTTTAATTTGATTCTTTAATTATTTAAAATGAAACAGTTTTACCTTTTCCATCCTATCTATTAATTATTTAACAAAAATCGACACTTTTTGCATTAGTTATTAACACAATTAATGTAAAACATTATATTTTTTAAATTAATTGTTTGATAACAAGAAAATATTAAATGCTTATAATAATTATAGCTAAGTTACGCATGCTTTTGTTTCCTTCAAGCAAGGAAAGCCATTATTTTTTTGGATTAGCTAGTGAGGTGGTTTTTGCTTAATTCAATAAGATTAAAATATGATTTTGATTTTTAATAAATACTCAAATTTTGTGTTTATTTTTTGATAATTTTTTTTCTTTACATTAAATCCTTAATAAAATACCTATTTTATTTTTTATCCTTGACACTTTTTTAAAATCCTTAAAAAATTAGTGAATTTTATATTTAGTTCCAGATCATTCTTTTTTCATTTCTAGTATTTTCAAATGGACAAATAATAAATCATTTTTTTAATAAATATAAAAATCGTTAATTATCAATGACAAAAAAAGTCAAAGATCAAAAATAATTTTTTTATTGTAAAAATATTTTTTTTATTAAAAAACAAACACAACTTAAATATTTAATAAAAATCATCTAACACATTTTATATCTATGACCTTTGAGGAGAATTTCGTTGTGAGAGTCTAGACTTCTAACTCAGTCACGACTTTTGAGTTAAAAATCATGACACTTGTTACGACTTCATTTTTTTTTTATAAAAGTCATAATATTATTTATGATTTCAGTTAAATTTGTTTTACGACTTTAAAGTCATAAGTAATTTTTTTTTTTGCTTTTACGATCAAAGTCGTAAAAGTTTTTTTTTTTGTTTTACGACTTTAAAGTTATAAAATCTTTTTTTAAAAAAATGTTAAAGTTATTTGTTTTTTTTAAATAATAGCTTTTTTATTTTTTTACAGTTTTTTTTTAATTTTTCCAAATTATAAAAAAATTATTTATTTAATTATCAAATAAATAATTTTAATTTTAATTATTAATAGTTTTTATTTAATATGGTGTATATTTTTTATGATTTTATTTTATATGTTGTTAATTTATTTTAATTTTTTATTATTTAAAATATATTAAATATTTTTAATATTGTTTTATTTAAATGTTTTTGTTTATTTAAAATTTAAATAATCTATTAATAAAAATACATACTAAAATTAATATATTATGTTATTTTTAATTTTAGTATGGACTTCAATATATAATAAGATGGAGGAACCAATTCTAAATAGGCCTAAAAAATACTCATTGTATATAAGTGAAAGACATAATCATACTAATTGTCTATACAAGCATTTTTATTGATAGATTATCTAAATTTTAAATAAACAAAAACATTTAAATAAAATAATATTAAAATAAATTAACAAAATATATAATAAAGAAATAAAAAATATATACCATATTAAATAAAAACTATTAATATATAAAATTAAAATTATTTATTTGACAACTAAATAAATAAATTTTTTTATAATTTAGAAAAATTAGGAAAAAAAACTGTTATTTTTTAGAAAAACAAATAACTTTAACATTTTAAAATAAATTTACGAATTTAAAGTCATAAAATCAAAAAATAAAAAAAAAAACTTGTAGTTTGAAGCTGTAAAAATAAGAAAAAAATACTTATGACTCTAAAGTCATAAAAAAAGTTTAAATAGAATTATAAATAATTTTATGAATTCAGATTAAAAAAAATTAAGAAGTCATAACAAGTATCACGAATTTTAATTTAGAATTACTCTCTAAAGATAATTATTTAAAAATGATGTCAATTAAAAGAAAATACCACTAACTAGTAAAAAAGGGAGACCGAATCAATCTAGTCGCGCGAGTGAAGAAAGTAACGTGGTGGTGGCGCACTAGCGCTGGCAAGTGGGAGAGGTGCGAAAGACCTCTGCTGACGTGGTGCATGATCTGTTTCTAGCTTCTCATAACATCCTCTAATTCTCTTTCTCTAAACGTTGTCGTTTTGATGAACATCATTTCCGCACATTTGTAATTTCGTTTTTTAACCCGCCAATTGCCGGCATTTGGACGGTGTTTTTACTGTTTTACTCTCTTAAGTTTTATGATAGTTAAACAAAACATAAAATTATCACAGAAAATAATAAAAGAATTCATCACACTGTTAATTATGTTTATTGAAAAAATTATAAAACTTTTACTCAGTATAGTTTAAAATCAGTATAATTCTAGTCTTTTATAATATAAATGTTATACCAAAATTATAATTACTTTTTTCTTTCAATTAGACATGAATAAAAAATATAGTTCTCATAAATTATATATGATTATTATTATTATCATAATTACATTTTTCTTTCAATTAGACATGAATAACAAATATAGTTCTCATAAATTATACAAATAGATAAGAGATTATTTCACTTTAATTGATCAATAGTTTCGAGTTCAAGTTTTTAAATTTATACTTGTGTTAAATACAAGAGAATTTTACCACCCCTAATTGTTGTATATCCAGCTTACAAAACGGAGTCATTGATTTACATTTTTTAAAAGCTATTTTTTGGTTTTTAAAATTAAAAAAAAAAACTTGTTTGATTGGTGAAATAAGGTTTTTAGCTAGGTTAAAATGGAAATAGGTAGGTTTTCAGCATATCTATGTCACTCCATGAGCCAAGCTTTTTCAACTTTTTATCGTGTATATTAATCCGAAAACAAATTTTCACTAAGGTTATTACTAACTCAAAGTTATTACTTATTTTAACTCATGTGTTCTCATTGAAAATTCAAAAGGAAAACATACATTACTAAATTATATTTTTTACGACGCACTTTTTAAGGTGATTTCCAAAATATTGTCTTAAAATATCAGACAGTGTCAATTTTATAAATAACAAGAAATATACGATGACGGTTTTATAAAAACTATCTTACAAATTAATTTTCAAAGACGGATTTGTTAAAATCGTCTTAAAAATCAAGTATATTTGAAATTAGTGTCCTTAACCGTTCTCCTTGACACTCAGTCTACCTGGCTTCTACGAAACACAACAAAACCCATTTTTTCCCTTTTTACTTATCTCTTTCTCTCGTCTTCACCAATGGCGTTGTCGTCACCACCACCTTTTATGTTCTTCCTCCTCTTGCTCGCTCTCTTTGCCGCCACGACCTCCTGCCTCACCTGCACCACCCAAAAGCTCATTAACTTCAACAACAAGCTCTTCTCCAACTACTTAGATCTTCCCTTGCTTGATTCCTTCCTTTGGTCCACTGGACCCACGACCCCGTCAATGCCTCCCCCTCGGTGGCCTTGGCGGTGGTGGCGGCCAATCTCGGTAGCTGGGTGTCTTGGGGGATCAACCCCACCAACATTGACATGGTAGGGGCACAGGTGCTAGCTGCGTACAAGGCCAACGCCACCGGTGTCATCACTGTGAAAATGTTGGACCTCAAATCCTACTTTGTCGTTTCTGTTTTTGTTTTCTTCTACTCATGTCATTGTTCATTTTCAGATCTCTGTTTCTTTAAAATCATAATTCTACCAAATTCAATTTAAGGGATTGTGGCCGGAGGCTTCTAGTCTGATGATTCGGAGGTATTTTCGCATGCATGTTGCTAGGAAGGCATATAAAGAATTGTTGGATCGAGTGGCCTTAGAATAATTAAGAAGGGAAAATTGAATTAATTATTCCCAAACCTTTACTAATTAAAAATTTACTCTTCTAAGGCTTTTACTATGTTGTTAAGAGAATAAGGAGTAGAAGATAAACTTAACAGAAAGTAAAAGCAGAAATTAAATGCACAGCGGAAATTAAAAGAGTAGGGAAGAAGGAGACAAACACACAAGAGTTTTTATACTGGTTCGGCAACAACCCATGCCTACATCCAGTCCCCAAGCGACTTGGCGGTCCTTGAGATTTCTTTCAACCTTGTAAAAATCCTTTTATAAGCAAAGATCCACAAGGGATGTACCCTTCCTTGTTCTCTTTGAACCTAGTGGATGTACCCTCCACTAGAACTCATCCACAAGAGATGTACCCTCTCTTGTTTTCAGTCAAACCCAAGTAGATGTACCCTCTACTTGTACCACAAAGGATGTACCCTCCAATGTGTTGAGACAAAGATCTCAGGCTGTTAAACCTTTGATACTTTGTGAATGGGGATACAAAAGAATTCTCAGACGGTTAGTCTTTTGAACACTTTTGTATAAGGGAATGGGAAGAATCAAAAGAATTCTCAAACTGTGTCGTTTTGAATTCTTTGACAAGGGAGAAAGGAGACACAAAAGAATTCAGGCGGTTAGTCATTTGTTCTTTTGGAAAAGGGAGAAGAGAGACACAAAAAGAATTCAGGCGGTTAGTCCTTGGCGAATTCTTTTTGGCAAAGGGAGAAGAGAATGAAAAGATGAATAGCACAAGTTTTCAAGGTTTGAAAACCAGAAAACTTCAGAAAGCTTTTGGTACAAAGAAGAAGAAGAAGTTCAAAGAGATTCAAGGCTTATAAAGGATTGATTGAATAAGTGTAAAAGTGTATTGAAAAGCAAATCATAACCTTGCATTTATAGACTCTTCATGTCTGGCCAAGAGGACCATTTAGAAGAGTTATAACTTTTAGAAAAACTTAAAACCAATTTGAAAAAGTCAAAAACCATTTGAAGAGTTACATCTTTTGATTTATTCAGAAACAAACACTGGTAATCGATTACCAAATCAGTGTAATCGATTACACAAAGCTTTTGTGTGAAAGGATGTGACTCTTCACATTTGAATTTGAATTTCAACGTTCAAAGACACTGATAATCGATTACCAAAACATTGTAATCGATTACAACTTTTTGAAATTAATTGGAACGTTGTAAATTCAACTTCAAAACTTTTTCAAATCCATTTTGCTATTGGTAATCGATTACAACAATATGTTAATCGATTACCAGAGAGTAAAAACTCTTTGGTAAACATGTTTTGAGAAAAACAATGTGCTATTCAATTTTTGAGAAAAACCTTTTCATGCTTATCTTGATTAAGCCTTCTCTTGATTCTTGAATCTTGATCTTGATTCTTGAGATCTTGAACCTTGAATCTTGATTCTTGACTCTAAACTTTCTTCTTGAGTCTTGAATTCTTCTTGATTCTTATCTTGAACTCTTGAATTGTTCTTGATTCACTTGAGTTGTTCTTTGATTGATCTTTGAGCTTTTTGTCATCACCTTTGTCATCATCTTTTGTTATCATCATTGTTATCATCAAAACACCTTTGAATCACCTTTGATTCTCCATGAAGCTTTGCTTCTACAAGAATTGTATAGCTCAGTGGTTTCTATTCATACTGGTATGTGAGTGATGGCTGCTCGTAGTGAGGTATGCTTCAGTTTGCAAACTCATGCTGCTATTGTCATTCAGGTAGAGAACATTTTGAAAATACATCATTGTAGTATGTCTTAAAATATTTTGAGAATTCTTATTATCAAACTCCAAAGTCCATATATCCTAAACAAAATCATTGTTGATGAGCTTGGCCTCTTTTTTCAAGTATATTTTTGGTTCATGGTAATTTATGCTTGCAACTCTGACTATTTTGTGTATTGCATAGCCACTGCCAGAAATACCTGACACAACATCATTTTACAAACTTAAAGAAGGTTGCAATTGCAACACAATGTGCACGGAGAGGAAAAGTTGCTCGGCTAAAATTACGAAAGCTCAAGATGGTAAAACTTCCCATCCCCACCTATAAAAGAGCCTTTGAATTAATTAATTAATTTTTTTATATTTTAAATAATACGGTAAGTTATAAATATTACTGATAAATAAGACTGAAATATCTTAAGGAAAAAACTATCAAGCTTATATACCTAGCAGTGCCCCTTATTCCACAAGAACTATAGTAAGGCTCCCTTTATTTAAAGCTCACCCATACACATTGGAGCATTGCATGAATCTCAACACACTTAAACTTTATAAGCTTGCATTAAATCTGAGTTGCAGTCGGAAACATTTTCACTAGGAACAAGTACTGTGATTATACTCTTCTAGCTTTGCTGTGATATTTTCTTTTGGATTCCATAACAAAAACTACCTATATTTTCACTCATGTGCTATTTGGTCCTGGAGTAACTGTTGCTATCCCTCATTTTTTGACCCTTCATATTTGTGATATCAATAACCTTTACCTCCAGTATTTGAAATAAATACCTTAGAAAAGAGTTCTTACATAAATTAAAATGTTGCGAAACAAATGCTATCAAATTTGTTGCCTAGTAAAGATATCAAATTTGTTGGCAGTGAGTCTTGCTCATATTCACATCTTGTTGCACCATGTTTAATATTTTGGCTAAAGAATCATGATAGTGATTTGGATAATGCTGTGAAGGTTTTGGCTGAAAAGATCTTCCTTGTTCTATTCGAAACAATAATCCAAGGTATTTTCCTTACAATCATTTCTTCAATGGAAGTACTCTATTTCTTTTTTCATTAAATCTATATGTACGGTTTTGTAGGTGAGGTGGAAGAGAGAAAAATGATACTTAGAATTAGAATAATGTCGGATTTAATTTATGTGCCACAATTCACCAACTTAATGATCATATAGTCTTATTTATTCTAATAATTAGGTCAAGTATTTGTACAATGCTACAATCCAATGCAATTCATCAAATTCACTACTTCAACAAGACTCTAAGTCTCTAATACTCTAATATTCTCTCTCGTAAAGATTACTAAGCTTTTGGCTGTTACAAGTAGCAAACCAGAATCAAAATATCAGACGCCACAATTTAAAACAAATTGGCCCATTTCAAATAAATAGCTTATGCAACTAGTACTCTCCTTAATAATAAAGCCATGGTGGTGTGCTTGAAAGATAGCTCCCAAGTCTTTGATCATTCTCTTCAAGCACTGGAATATTTACCACTGGCCAACATAATCACTATCAGAAATCCCATTGGTTTTCAAAGAAAGAACAAAGTAGTTGATAGAGGACATGTCCTGCATTCAAATGCTAATGCTTCACAATTTAGATTGTAATTGACTTTTACTTTTTTTTTCCAAATGTGATTTGCTCTCCAATGTTTATTTCTTGTTCATATTTGTTGTCAATCATTTTTATTTGTTGCCTATCATATGTTTTGTTGCATATATAATCATGAATACTTGTGTCACACATTTTCTTATTAGTAATGCTTCTGATTTACCCTCATAAATAAATAGGAGACCCGCGTATTAGTTGTGCAAGTATAATCTAGGTTAGCCTAGATACAAGCACATGGGTCTAAAACCCTTATAAATCTTCTAATGGTGAATTGGCACTTGACATCATTCTCAAGAAGGAAGCTGTCAAGCAGAGTGGTGATGCTTGGAGAGTTGTACTTGATTCTTGCCTTCATGTTTTTCACTTGATTGATACCAGGTGTTCCATCCCTTATGCTATTAAGCAGATTCAGGAATTACTGGAACATCATGCACTTTTGATCAAGCGATTTAGGTGAGTTTCTAAAGAATATATTGAACATAATGTTTAGTTGTTTGCTCTTTTGCTTATTATCTTTAGCATATTTCCTCTCGTTGCATTACTGTCTATGCTGCATATTTCCTCATTCATTAATTTTGGAAAGTGAATTTATTTTATTTTAATGTACATTCCAACTATCATAATCAGTTGTGACTTACAGTTGGATGCTTATAGCATCATCACATAGTGTTTTTCATTTATTTAAAGAGCATTTGATCTGATTCTGTTGACATTTTTTACTTTCATGTATGTACCAGTATAGTTGTAACTTTAAAAATTAATGCTTGAAACTTGATAGAATTTGAGAGAGGGAAGAACAAGTTATTTATTCTGAATATTATGTTCTATATATTGGGTACAAGCAGAATCAATATATTGGATGAGCTTGAGTTGTTGCATGCTTTATTAAGTTCATGTATTATTTTATTAAATTTTTTATTTTTTTGTATTATTTTATTAGAATTGATATATAAATTTTATTATTAATATTTTCTATTATATTATTAGAATTTTCCCTTTATAATTATTTTATTAAAATTTTTAATTTTTTTTAAAAAAATTATTCTAAAATGGTTCTTTGGAAAATCGTCTTAGAAAATATACATTCTACGATGGTTATTTGAAAAACCGTCTTAGAATCCTCATATTTACTTTCTAAGACGATTTTTGAAAAATTGTCTTAGAATCCTTATTTTTTGTTTTTTTTATAAAAAAAAATACATTTTAAGACGATTTTCAACATTCATCCATTTTATAATGATAATTTTTCTAAGACGATTTTTTAGGAATCATTGTAGAAAGTCAAGACTTTCCATGATGTAGAATTCAATTTGAATGTATGAGAAAATCGTTGTTGAATGCGTTTTTAGTAGTGATCATTTATTTGTTTTTTGTATTTAAATTCTCTTAAAAAACAACTTTTAAAATTTAATAGACTTGAAATGATAAATTGATTGATAATTGATAATGTCAAAATTTACATTTTTATTTAAAAGTTTACTTTTGTATTTCTAATACTTCGTCATTTTATAAAGAAAGTTGTATGGGTCATATATAAAATAAGTAAATATGTGTAGCTCTTCTTCTAAAAAAATGTGTTGCTCTTATTAATAATATTGTTTGGTGTTTTTTGTACAGTTAATAATGTTTGGTGTTATTAGAATTATATATTGTAAAAGAAATAATACTGGTTTAATTGCCATAATAATAAAAAATGAATGTAATGAAAGTTTCATTAGAATTGAATATAACGAAAATTTATGTTATCCTTTTTTTTTCTTACACATTTTTATGTTATCCTTTGCCTTTACACATAAACCAGTGAAAACATACATAATTGTTTCATATTCGTTTAACTACACTTTTTGCAACATTGGCGCCGAAAGAATCTGAAGACGTGTCATTCTCATCCTACTCTTTAGACCATTTCGTCATCATTTTTGCTTTTTGTTTGTTTCTCACGTAATGAAACAAAACTCAAGTCTATTGTTTAGGCAACTAATTTCTTCGCAATTGCCATATGCCAATGACAATAAATAAATAAATAATAAAATGCCCCTGTGATCACTCAAATTGACAGTTGTCAGCTTATAATTCAATTTCCAAAAGTAACAAAAATAGTACTCTAGTTATGCCTAATAGAGAACATAGTCAAAAGAGTTCATGATTGAACAAGTGATTTTCTTAACAGATATTTTTGGGTGAGCTGGTTTAAATTTGAAAAAATAATTTTAAAATAAGTGATTTTTATATAAATGTTTTTTAAGTAGATAGAATTTATTTATTGAAATAAGTAAAAAAATATTTTTTAAAACAAAAACAACTTAGATAAATATAGTTAAAAAATAGAAATTACTTATTTTATTTTTGAAAAGTGACAACTTTATCCTTTAGGATCCTAAACTAAATTATAGGTACGTAGATAAGTATTAAACAAGAGAGAGGTGTTACTCGTGTGTGAAACAGAGACCTGTCAAAACTTCAAGCTTAGCGTGAAATGCTATTGCTTCCATCTCCCGTTACACAAGAGAAAGAGATACCTTTACCATGTTCACACTAAAGGCAATGTTTATCCCATGCACTAAATCTTAATTTAGTCAAAACGAATTTATTATATACATGATTATCCACTCTGCTAGTAAATTATTATGACTCCCTTTCTGCAATAACTTAACTTATTTTGTATTTAGGAATGTACGTGTTAGATATACTATTTTAATATTTAATTTGAGATGTAAATATTTTTTCATGTAAATATGTTATTTTTTAGTTTTAATTTATGTAAATTATGTTTGTTTTAATTTTAATTCTTATAAATTAATGATAATGTGATAATTTTTACTGTTGTGATAACATAATATCGGAAATAATGTGACATGATAATATTATTATTTTATTTGTCACATTATTATTGTAGGGATTAAATTCTTTTTTTTAATAATAATAAAAAATTAAATTACTAAAAAAAATTTAAGCCTTAAAACATTATCACAAGGCATGTTTAGATTTCTTTCATTTGCTTTTTTTAGACAATAGCACGAGCTACTTTTCTTATGTGAGTGATTTTTTTTTTCTTATGTGAATAAGTATGAAAACCGAAACTTTTGAATGAATATGGACAATAAGAAGCAGCTCACAATCGTCCACATGTGTTCGGCTTCGGCACTTTTTAGAATTGGTTTGCGGTTTTCGGCCATTTGCACTGGTCAACAATTAACGTAATATGCACGTTCCAATAAACTATTCAAAGGCCCGATTAAGAGCAGAAACTAGCTAGCTCCACATTTGGGAATTGAGAGGCGGATGAAACCCTAGATCATCGTGTATTCAGAGGCTTAGTGATGGTATGGGATAAGCATGGAGTTTAATTTACAAAACAAAAGTAGACAACATTGTAGAGTCATGCTTAATCATGTCCAAATGACAAACAATTATCTATATGTAACCCGATCTTGCATGTGTAGGTAGTAGGTACTACTTGTTTGGTACATTTTCCAAAACTCAACTAGTTAAATTAATGTCAAATTTTTTTTATCCGGCTCAATGTTTTTAGCTAAAATGTACTACTACAATTTAGTGGAAGTCTTGTTGTTGCAAGTAATTTGGTAAGTGGAAGTCCATCATGTTGAAGGGACTAAGTGTAGCTCTTAGTTAAGAGTGAGCATGTATAAACTTGTGTGTGCTATCTCTTTTCTTTATTTCCTTACTCTTCATGTTGTTTTATGAAATGTTTTTATATTGTACATCGTCTAGGACGATATTCTTGAATGACCGACTTACCTTAAGGGAACTGACTCTTACGCCTGGGAAGCTGAAACCATGTTTGATTCCTATGACCGAAAAAGTGAAACAATAGAGGGTATTATATGAAATCATAATCTAGGAACATGATGACAAGATCAGGGAAATACCATGACTTGACATCTCAGACACACACAACTACACATCTTGCACCACATATGAGGGGAACAAGACTAAGCCTGCACACTAGTGTGGCCAAAAGAAATCAATAAAACTATTACACGTGGATGTCGTTGTTGGGGAGAACCATGTATAAATAGATATGAGCTGTATGACTCACCTCAAGGTTCATGGTTAGCTAGATCTAGGGGAGATGCTGACGATGACTTAAGCTAGAGCCCTTTGTCTCTTCTCCCTTCTAGTGTTCTCTAATGTGAACATAAA
Organism: Glycine soja; assembly: GCF_004193775.1. Classification (NCBI taxonomy): domain Eukaryota; kingdom Viridiplantae; phylum Streptophyta; class Magnoliopsida; order Fabales; family Fabaceae; genus Glycine; species Glycine soja. The sequence continues at coordinate 18,072,427 of NC_041004.1, read as the reverse complement.
CGAAATGAAAATATTTGTTTGCATTTTTTTTGTTTGAAAATACACAATACTCAATTCAACTCCCTTCTTGTGTGTTTCTTTGTTATTTCAATAATATAATATAAATATTTTTATTATGAAATAATTAAGTTAAATAGCTATGTGATTTTGTTGGTAATAAAGCATGGATTCTAATCCCACCTCTATCTTTTTTAATAATTTTTTTGCATATTTAATTAATTTACATTTAATTGCAAGTTCAATGTCACATCAATGATCCATGTTAGTGTCACATATATTGTTACATTAACATCAAAGTGCCATATCACCAGTCAACATTGTCAACTCTTTAGACAATAACGTTCAAATAATGAATAAGAAAAATTTATGAAATTTTAAGAATAGAAGACAAAATGTGTGAAAAATGTGATAAAATTCACTAAATTGTGAAAATTAGGAAACAAAATGTACCCCTAAGCCTATTTTGTCATCTTGTCCCCCTCCCCTTCTCACAACAAAAGAAACATGTTTCCTCTTCATCATTCTCATCCCCTTTTCCACCTTTTTTGCCCTAATATGCCTTACTTTTCACCTCCCTTCCTCACCCATTACTCTCCATTGATGTCTTGAAGAATTAAAATGACCTTCATTTTCTTTGCATCTTTCTTCCTAGATAAGAGCTCAAAATCAAATGAAATGTCAATTTTGGATCCTTTGACGAAGCAAGAGAGTCTAAGGAAGGGCCTAGGGAAATTGTTGTCTATGTTCTCCCCTGGTTTCGTGTCTCAGGGAATCCATACTTTAACATTCTAACTAGCATTGTGTGTGACCCCCTTAATACACAAGGTTCTACATATTGTAACTCCAACTATAAGATCCTAGTTGTAAGGAGGAGTCAGAAATGGAGAGAGTAGAATCTAAAAGCAACATAAGGACCAACATGTTTGCTAAGTTGAGCAAAGAAAATTAATAAATGGGATCCAAAAAATTCTCAATTTTTTTTACCAGAATTGACAATGTCAAGAGGGTTTGAAATAACTCACACCCATGCTTAATCAACTAACATGATTTTTTATTTTCTTACCTTTAAACCTAGTTTATGCATTACATAGCACAATAAAATCATACATAAATAGGCCAAAATCTTCAACTTAAGGTTTTCAGCCTATAATTATGTTATCAACACAAGTATTTTGATAAATGATATTTAAAATGAGATAAAAAAAAGAGCTAATACAATATTATTATTTTTTTGCTTAATTGTAATTTTGTTCCTCTTGGTTTTCCAAATTCATGATTTTGGTTTTCTTGATTTTTAATTGTAACATTTGATCCCATAAGTTTTTGAGCTCACATTTTGGTCTCTCTAATATCATTAATTAATAATTATGATTATTAGATATATTAAATTAACTATAAATTAAATAAAAAATATTAATCATTAAAAAATCTAATAAAAGACTATTAATCCCAATGTAGTGTTATTGGTGGTGGAGTCACGTGTGACAACCGAGGTAAAATATATATTTACGAAGAAAAGGAAGAATACATTGTTGTAGAAAATTAGGATTAATAATTTTTTATTTAATTTTTTAACAATGAATGATTTTGATTAATTTATAATTAACTTAATAATTTAATTAATCATAATTATTTGTTAATAATATACTAGGAGTACCAAAATTATCAATTTATAAGACTAAAAAATTAAATATTACAATTAAAATCCAAAAAAATCAAAATGATCAATTTGAGAAACTTAAAAAAAACATCACAATATAACCTAGTTTTTTCAAGATCTAGGAAGCAGTTTTGAAAATTAAAATTAGTGGAGTGCATGGTAGTTAATTAGTGGGGTACTTGGTGGTTTTTTTTTTTCCTTCTTCTGAAATTTGTTCATGGGGTGCATGACAGTTAATTAGTGGTTAATGGGTTGGAGGGTGGGGTTTGAAACTAACTAAACTAAGCATGTGACCCGCGAACATGCAGGCATGTACCCGTCCACTAAGTGGGGCCCATCCCCGCCACGCTGGTGGTGTGGTCGACAAACAGACCAAATGGCCCAGTCAATGTCGTCTTCTAACCCATCACACTGCACCTCCAGCTACACACAACTACTCTTTTTGCATGTCACATAACATTTTTACGACACTCACTCACACTCACGTCTTATCTCTCTTCAAAGGCGCGTGTCTTACACATTCTGATAATGTATATTTAAATATTATAATTAACTTTTAGAACTACCAGTTGTTAGTTCGAATAATATTAAATTTTAACATAAAATGTCAGTAAAATTTTTGGGTATGAATTTTATGAATCAAAAAATATAATTGAAAGGAAAAATTATTAAAAATAGCCGGTTAAATTATTTGATGAAAATTAATTATTAATAAAATTTGTTTAAATTTTATGAATGAAAAAATATAATTAAAAGAAAAAATCATTAAAAATAGTCAGTTAAATTCTTTGATGGAAATTAATTATTAATAAAATTAATAAATATATTATATTAATAACATAATTAAAAGAAACACAAGTACAATTTTTTCTAACATCGGATAAAATTCACATTAAACATATTAAGTATTGTCAGTTTTACTCTTTATTTCATAAGTTTTATGAACAATATGGTAGGGTATGTAATCTTCTCCTAAATTTCACCCAATATTACTCTGTACCCTCCTGATTTAATTTATTTATTTGATCCTTTACTTTTTTTTAAGTTCAATTAGATTTTTTATTTTTTTTCCGGCTCAATCCTCTCATTTTAAAGCAGTTTCAATTAGGTTCATATCGTCACTTTCAACTAAAGACATTAATCGCGACATTCAGGTCATTGTTGATGTGTTTCTTTTCTATATGACACGGAAACACAAACTTAAAGTCGTTATTGAAAATTTATGTTAATTAAATACTTAATTGAACATTCAGTTTTAGTTTTTTTTTTAACCATGATATATGTTTAAGTTGTACTATGTGATTCGTAAAAGGTTTTGTTACTACCAACAACAGTTAACATAATGATAGTGATTTATCTTTCATAATCAAGTAATTTAAAATTTTAATTTTAATTAATTTTTGAATATAAAATAAATCATCTTTAAAAAAATACCTATTTTGCGCTCAAGATTTTTGAGAAATTTTGTCACTACTTTTTGACAGAAATATCTTTGTACAAATAGCACCGTTTTTTTTTTAAAAAAAAATTTCGTTACTGTTATCTCACGATGAATGGCAACGCCTATCATTTTAAAGATCAGCCAAGCGGTCGAATTATCAAATTTTCGGTCCAGTTGATTGATCCAATTGTTATGTTTTCGCTTTTTCGTTTTACTTTATGCAATAGTTCTGTTGAAGGGAGTACCTAGATAATATAGTAGAACATGCTTGCTGATATGATAAATTTTAAAATTTGTAGTATACGATGTAATCAAGATTGGTATATGAAACTACGAATAGATGCATACATATTTTGATTTTATATGTCTTTCCATGATAACTATAATATTAATCACTGATGAATGACTTTTTTTTTTTTTTTTGGAGAAATGAAGGGCTAAATCCATCATTTAATATAGGAGTCATAAAACTCTCAACCCAATTCAACCTAATGTGCTTTTAGCCAGTTAGAAAACAGGATGATGCATTGGGATTACCTCCTTTCTTTAAACTTTAGAGTTCTCAAATCTACAACGTTCATCTTTCATGAAAAAATAGAAGACATTTAAGAAAAATTAGGAGTGGATCCTTACAATGCACAAATTTTTAAGTGACAAAAGAGGAAAAAAGAGAGAAAGAGAGACAGAAAAAAGAAAGTAAATTGCTAAAAAAACAAAAAAAATGTAAAATTATTTCACTATTGACGATGGTTGAACAGTTTTTATATAAATATATGCTAACAACATTCACTCAAAACATTCTCTTTTATGTCTTTATACTCTTATTGTATTAAGGTTTTACACCTCATGCATGTCAATCATGTGCAGTCGAGAGAATTTAGCTATCTTTTTTATCCTAATATTTGTAGAAAGCATTTGAAGTTTTTCTTTTGTTTTTAGTTCTTAAATGCTTACATGTGTAGAGTTTACATATACTGGTTTGAAAAAAAAAATACTTAAGGCTAAAAAGATTTGTACAATAATACTTGGAAATAAAGTGTTATATATCCTCTATGCTCAAACTTTTCTAATACTGAAAAATCTAAGGTTATGTTTGATAGAGAAAAATGAAAAAGGATAAACGTGTGAGGAATGAAAAAATTTGTACAATAATACTTGGAAATAAAGTGTTATGTATCCTGATTGCTCAAATTTTTCTAATACTCAAAAATCTTAGGCTGTTTAATAAAGAGGAATACAAAAGAATAAAAATGTGAGAAATGAAAAGAAATAAAAGTGAAATTATTTGATATAAATGAATTTTTTTTAAAAAAAGGATAAAATTTTTAAATTAAAATATTTGATAGATAAAAAATATTAAAGTGATTTTCATAATTAATTATGTTGGACAATATTGTAATAAAATAATATTAAATACCACATTCAGCTCCTTTTAGGGGTGGGAATAGGTCAGACTGACCTACATGGTCTTACGACCTGGCCTACATAAAGTCTGGCTTGAACTGACCTATTTAATTAAAAGGTTAGGCTCATGCTTTTTTAAAAACCTATTAAATTAAATAGACCAGGCTTAGGTTTATTAAAAAGCCTTATAAGTCTGATAATATATATATATATATATATATATTATTTTTTGGGTACCAATATATAATATTATTTTTTGGATACAATTATTTTTTTTTTTAAATTATCAGATTTTGATCCATAACTTCTATTCTTATAATCAAAGACTTTAATTATAATTTAGGTGTGAGTCATGTGTCATCTTATATTTCTTGTTATTTTGATTTGACTTTCCTTTTTTTTTTTTTTAACTTTTCTAAGGCTATCAGGCCAAACCAGACTTTTAAAAAGATAAGACCAAATCAAAATAAAAATCTTTGATAAGCTATAGGTCAGAGTCAGACCTAGAAAATTTATCATAGACTAAACACAAATCTTTCAAAGTGTGGTCTGAACTGGCCTATTTCCGCCCCTAGCTCCTTTTCTTGTAGTTTGCAGTGAAAGTTTACGACCTGGGGTCCACATACTTTATCACTTTCAGCCTACTCTTTCATCTGTCCCAGACTCAATAACAGGTTCACTTTCATCGGGAGGCTTTCGCCTGCAATCAAACACACGCTTAATGTATGTTGGAGATCATAGACATAGTCCTCGTGTCATCTTATGATCATTACTTTTTTAGAATTATTTGTTTATTAATCTAGATATAGAGTTTTAATTGTGATTACTCTTGAAGGTATAAATGAGTTCAATTATTTATTTTATTTTTTATTATCTTTTGAATAATTTTATATTAAATTATTTATTTTTACTATTATTACGCAAAATAACATGAGAAAAATATAATATTTACTTAAGTGAATATATTTTAACTTTATTTTAAATTTTATTATAATATTTTAAGATATAATATAAGATTAACAATAAGATGCGTAATTTGAAAAAAAAAAGTATAATAATTAAAACTAAAATTTGATAAAAATAATTTATCTATAAATAAAAAATTACAAGAGTTTAAAATTATTTAAAAAACTAAAATTATAAGACCTCAAAACATATTTTTATTCATTAAATTAAATTTTATATAAAATATCATATAAATATGTTTATTTATGTTATTTTATATTTTTTAATTATTTCTACAGCTAATTTTATCAAACTTATGATTTAATTAGTTAATTTAAAAGTTATAAGTTATTAGTTAACTTTTTAATTAATTTTGTTTTAACATAACTTAAATATTTTTTTATTTTGTATAAAAAACTATTTAAGTTTAATAATTAAGTTTGTTTATTTAATTAAATAAATAAACTCAAAGTTTGAGCTCAATTATTTAAATGTGTTGGCTTGAACTTTACAACCTTAACATTGGCGGGTTGTGAATACGCTATTTGTTTAATTGATGATAGAATTTTTGATAGAATTTTTATTTATATGTTCAATATGGAAACATATAGAATTTTGTTGAGAATATTTAAATCATTTTAAAAGTTTTGTTTTTGCTTAAGACTTTATAATTTTTTTACGAGTGAACAACTACATTAAAATTGGAAGACATTGTCACATTAATTCTTGAAATTAAGAAATGTCAAATAAATTTTTAAACCTAATTATTTATTGTTATTTTAGTTCGTAAATATATGTTAATATTTTGAAGAAAAAAATATATTAACATTATCACTTAATTCACATTATTTTAAATTTTGCACTAATGTAATTGTTGATTTATACTTGTAGAACTATTGTTTTGTTCGATTAAGGGATTAATGTGATAATACATTCTAATTTCAGGAACTAAAGTGATTGTTGATGTAACTTTTTATTTACAGGATTATGAAAATATAGTAATAGTTATATGTTTTAATTCTACATGCAACTTGTTGAGCACATATTTCTATTTGTAAATTAGTAAATGATATTAAATTGTTTATTAAATATTAAATTGATAAAGTTAAAAATAATTTTAAAATGTATATAAAAAAATTATAAAGCTGTAAAAGAGTTAAATAAGTCAAATTCTAACTTTATATTTTACCTTAAAAGTGTATAATGTTGTGACAATAGTTTCTGAAATTAAAAAAAAATAAAATTTGAAAGTATTACTCATCAATCATATTAGTCAATATATATATATAGAATTAAGTGATAATATTAACATACTAAAATAATATTATTCATCAAACACTTTTTTTTTAGTTTTTAAGACTAATGTGATAACATGTTATCCTTTGAGGGACTAAATGCCTTCAAACTATTTTAATTTTCTTTAAATGAGATTGAAATTGTGAAAAAAATTATAATAAATTTGACATTTTTTATTCAACATTGGCATTAACTTATAATACATGTTATGAACCAATCATTTTGTGGTGCATAAGTAAATATAATTTATTTTGTTAATTAATCAATCGGTTTTCTTTATATATGTGATCACAACTTGATGGATTATTATTATATCTTCTTTTTTTGTTGACAGGCTATTAGTATGAGTCTCTATCGATTTGACTTGATTGATGATTATTTTTTTAATCGAAGAACTTAACTGATTATATTTGGTTAACTGATTACATTTGGTTGGATTTCTCCATCACGATTCTATCCCCAAGGTTTAAATTTGAGACCTAGTCTAAGACCGACTTCATAGAGACAAACATATAATTATAATACTCTGAGAATAAAAATGCAATTAAAATTTAAAATTTAAAATCTGAAAAAATGAATAACAAGATAAGGGAAAGTAGTCTCATCTATGCCAATAATTTGAGACATATGGATGTCAACCGTAAAGAGATGCAGATTTTATGGAAACAAAAATTGATAATCGAAGCCTTGAGTTGAGTGGTGGAGTGGTGACTGAGTGGATTCCAGGAAGGTTTGTGGGTCTTACAGCTTCTACTTCTCATTCTAAGGCACATAACAACTAACAAGCTAGCATCTTGGGCCTCAATGCGTGTAAAATAGTACGAATTGTTTTGTTTTGCACCAAATCACCAATTATATTTTCCATTTCTTATTTGGGGTTCTTATTGAGTATCTCTGACCCGTAAACTATTCCTTCTTGCAATGTCCTTTATTTCGTTCAACTACTCTACATTATGCTACCCACGTCTCTCTATTCTTTTATGTGGGAACAAAGTTCTCTCTGTCTCATTCACCTTCATGCATCAACCTTTTATTTTCTTCTTTAGGTTCCATTTGTTATATTTTTATTCCTTCTTCCAGTTCTTTTGTGGAACTCGTAGGCCCCTTTGCAAAAGCCAACATATATTTAGGTGAATCGGTTGAATCACAAATTGGGTGTGATTGGACTTCATTTCTATTGGCACAATGATTGCTTCGTGATATTATACCTCGAGAAATGATCTTTGAATTAGCTTTGATGATGTGGTAATTAGTCAAAGTTCTATCCGGATGTGGATATTTGTGACCCACTCACACTTTACTTTGGATGCCAAAAGTATTTGTTGGGGATTAATGCATACAGTTGCTATTCCACTCTTTTGGTATTGTGATGTTTTAAATATAAAAAAATATTTCACACTAATTAAAAAAGACAATTAATTATAATTATTTACATAAATTTTAATTAAAAATCATTTTTTAATGTATTATTCATAAAAAATTTATATCAAAAATAAAAAAAGTTATTAAAACTAAAATTTTAATTAAATGAAAAATACTTTTAGAAAAATTAAAAATAATAAATTAATTAAAATTTTCTTATATTTAAAATTATAAAATAAATATTTTTTTTTCTTATATTTAAAATCACGTGAAATACATATTACCAAAGTCACGTATAGCTGCTCTAGGTTTCAGTACTAAGGTTGGGTTTGGCAACGACTAAATACCGAAGAAGAAAAGAAAAGCGCGAGGAAAGCACGAAAAATTCCAAAATTTCTAGTGGCTTGAAAGACAAGAAATAGGTATGAAACATTTTTTTTTATTCCACGGGGATCATCTTCCGCACAGATATGAGAAGAAGTGGAGAGAAGTTTTTCGTTCTGCGTGCTGGATAATTCCCTCCCCATATTTTATTTGTTGATTTTAATTTAAATAATTATTCTTTCTTTTACTTTATTTTTCTTCTACCAAACAACTTTTATGTCTATCCTATTTCTCACTTATTTCTTTTCTTTTCTGTTGGCTTAATTGTTAATTTTACCATCAAATTTTCATTATTTTGTGTATTTTATTACTCAACTTTTATAATTTTGTAGATTTTATCTCTTAAGTTTTTCTTTTATAAATTTTACCATCAAACTTTTAACATTTTGTAGATTTTACTATTCAAATTTTTTTATTTTTGTGGATTTTACAATCACGCCGGTAACAAAATGATGCAAAAAATCACTTTTATATTTTTTTTATATCAAGTGTATAATCAATGCAAAAAAGTGATTTTTTTACATTAGTTAAGTGACTTTCTATATAAATTATAATTCTAACGGATGTAAAAAAAATATAAGTGATGTAAAAAAACTTTTTTACATCCGTTATAATTATAACCTAAGTCAAAAATTAAATCATCCATCTTTTGTTAGTAGTGATAAAATATGCAACAATAAAAAATTTGAGTGATAAAATTTGTGAAAATAAAAATTAAGTGATAAAATTTATAAAATAATAAAAGTTAAGTAATAAAATTTCTAATTAAGTATTTTCTTTTCTCACCTACTTACTTCTCATCTCTCTATTTCTCCTCCTCCTAGCAAACACAGCCTAAGGCAATATATATAAATAATCATGATATCCCTTTATTTAAAATAATTATGTTATTTTGAAAAGAATGAGATACCAAATTGTATCCTAACAAAAATGAATCGACCGATTTGTATTTTGGCTAGAAAAAACAGATCAAGTCACGAGCCAGTGAGAACTAAGACATTTTCTATTGTTAAAGGATTGTCAATTGAGATTGTATGGAATTTGTTGTCAATTTTTGTTTTTTAATCCCGACTTAATTGAAAAAAAAATGAATAAATACATTATGTGAGTGTAAAAGATGTACATTTAGAAATCAGCATGGTGTATTTAGTGTTTGGCCTTCATAAATAATGAGTCTCATGAAATATTTCTGAGCAATTCGCATCTCTTTTCCGAGCAAGCATTTGAGTCCATCACAGCAAATGGTTGTGGCATTATCCAATGGGCTCAAACTTTGTCATTGGTGAGGATTGATATTCACACCCCACTTTTTGCTATCCTCATCCCAGCTTTTAGAAAAGTAAAGTGACATAGTTGCCCCTCATCCTTCTTTCCCTACACCCCCATTTGTCTCTCATGATTGCCACCCCACCCCTTTCTCCCTTGTACCTTTGGCATCACATTGCATCCTTTGAACCTAATTAAGCTAGTTGATATTCGTTTGTGAGCATATGGATGCATTACATTCATAGCGTGATAGTTCATCTTCATGGAAGTCACTTGGTACACCATCCCAACAACTAGCACGCAAGAGAAAGATTCCTATGTTAGATCAATTCCATGAAAACCTTCATCCATACATTTCAAACAATATTGATGTAAGATCATATAATCATTGTGGATATTAGGCAGTTGCAATTTTACTTGGTATGGGTGAAGATTCTTGGCCTCTAGTTCATAACAATTTGCATAAAGAGGTGTGATGAGTATGCAACTATCTTTGGAGGATATGATCGCTTCCAAAAGATAAAGAAATCTTTACTTGTTGATCATGTATTAATGGTTAGTGTTTTATTACATATAGATGAAACATTTTTTTTTATTAAGCCTTTAGATCATGTGACATTGTTTTGTTTTGTTTTTTTTTTAAAAATTTAAATAGGCTGGTGTGATGAAGCAAAACATCAACTTTTCCCCGCTCAAAAGTGAACTTCCTATAGATAGCACAATGCATCGTATCATATGCATAGGTCATGTTAATGACAATCATTTTATTCAGATAAACCATTTGTTATGCTATAAGTCAAAATTTATATGTTGGGTTCAATGTTCATATTGTAACTAGTTTTTTTTTTATGTAGGTACTAGTGAAAGATTGTTGTCCTATACTAGGGCCTGATGTGTTGTGGTCCACATATTGTCATCCTTCAAAAAAACAACGGGTCACCCCTTATGTTGTCCAGATACAACAGTTTTCCTAGTTAATAGGAGTTACATGCGATTACGTACACCTTGGAGATGATTGATTTACTTATACATTTCTTGGATTATGTAAACCTTATGATTTTTGTTGGATTATGCATAACTTGTTAAAGATAATAAGTTCATACATCCACTAATGATAAAGACAATAAGTTTTCCCAACAAAAAAATTTCATGTAAATTTGAAATACTAAACACAATAAGTTCATACATCCACTAAGATAGGTAAATTTGAACTACTAAACAAAAAATGACTTCAATGATGCATTCCAACAACTATCCATGTCCTCGTCGGCCACACCCATCTCTTGTGTCACCCCGTCCTTTGCTGGTGTTGACATTTCCACCACGCCCACCTCTTGTATCCATATTTTCATCATCAATTACTCCATGTGTCAATGCTAATATCTTTTTAGTCACAACGTATGCATCAATGTCTTGAATAACCAACTTATGATCAACCATGTGCTATAATAGTAGGACAATCCTACGACATGTTTCCTATCAAACAAAACAGCAAACTAACAGCAAGTAGCATGAAAGAAGACAAGTTAATGTCAAAAATGCATGTACACTTACAATTGTAGGATGTGCATGCTATGTGGTGGCATCAGGGGGTGGAGCAGAAAAATGTGCTTGTACAAAAGGAAAGGAGGCTTTGTAAAACCAATCATAGTACCCATCACAATTTGCTAGATGCACTACACGCAATGTGGGCTGGATCAAGTGATCTTGTGAATGCATCCACCTATCATCAACTTGTTAAGTGGTGGGAAGCTCATCAGTAAACATAGAAGGATGTCGAGAAATATTTTGACAAAACCGATATTGGTGCAACACGCTCTCTGGCAAATGAAGTTGCATATCTGGTTCCATACAAATGAATCTAGAGAACAATGATATGTGCTCAAATGGACGATGAATTCGATGACCCTCATATGGAGTCCACCTAACTCTTGAAGCGATTAGTTCATCAAATAATTTCCTATAATGAATGATTGATAAAAAAGACTTATTGGACCTTCGACTCGCACGTGGAGAGCTTTCTTCATATGCCAAGACATCATCCTTGACGCTAATGCTAAAAAAATGCTCATAAATCCATCCTTGTGTCACGAAGAAAACCAAACTAAACTATATAGTCAATACATAATCATTGACCTCTATTAATAATATAACAAATAATTGTAATGACAATTAATTACCTGAAGAAGAATGGCATAGCCACCAATCTGTTTTGTGCCAACAATACTAACATCACTAAGATGCTCATAAAGATATGTCAGAGCAACTACCCCCCATGAATACCTCCCATATCCTTCCAAGTCATGAAAAATGTCTAAGAATTTGACCTCTACATAGGTTGCACTCTTGTTAGAAAATAAGGTGCAACCAAATACATAAAACAAACACACTTTTGTTGCTTCATCCCATCTCTCTTCTTGACACCTCTCCTGATACACACCTCGCAACTAGCTTAAACAGGCTTATCCACCTCTAGTTTTCTTTGTCTCATCAAATGCAATCTCATATTCAACTCTAAGTAAGTCAACAAGCACGAGAATTGCCGTCTTCTTATCCATATGTTCAAGATTGTAAAATGTGCCTGTAATGGGAATGTGAAGCAACGACGCCATGTCATCTAGGGTTATCATCATCTCTCCCACATGCAAATGGAAGGTGTTTGTCTCTATGTGCCATCTCTCGACAAAAGTAGACAACAGGCCCTTGTCTATGGTGTGATAACTGCATGTAGTCAACGGGAATAAATTGGACCCCTTGACCATATCCTGTATCTGGTCATGTACGACAATCTCTGATTGTAACTTTCTACCATGTGATACTAACTTTAGCTCACCATGTTTCTGTAAGAACATAGATAATGACTAAATAAGTTCCAAAAAAAAAAAAAACTTACAATAATTGAATCAATTTTAAATATTGAAACAAACTTAGCATTAGTAGTTTACCATGCCACCCCATATTTCTCAAGTCACATGATCAACAAGAGGTTAGTAGTGACGTGTCCTTAGGGCCACCAGGGAAGACAACAAGTGCTTTTGGCTCCTGGTGGCTAGTAGGCTCCACTTGCTCAACAACCTGGACAGGCTCCATAGGCTCAACAACATCCATAGGCTGAACATGGCCCAAAGCCTCCACTTGGCCGGGTTGGTCCAAAGGGTCCATCACTGGAGCTCCTACATGTCACCTTCGTTTTGGCATTATAGGTCTAACACGTCTATTATTGCCACATCACCATCAAAACTAACCCATTTTGTATGTGCCATTTGAAAATTAATTTATTAGCATAAGATATTACAACTAAAATACGCATAAGTAAACTAGAAATAAACTACTAAGAATAAATTGTAGGGGGTTCAAATCAGATTAAATTTATTAACATAAATACTACAATATTAACTTTGGGCAATAGGGGATCACACTAACAATATGTTATAAAAGAAAAAGACAATAATCTATTCTCTCTACTACTATTATTAATTTTTTTAAAGTAAATTGCAAGAAGAAATAATATTTCTAACAAGGGATTTGAAAACAATTGATCATTTATAAGTTATAACAATAAATGACATAAAGTAAATTAAAAATTAAGAAAAAGAGAGAAACACTCCTTTGTAATAACTAGTTGTAAAAAACAGAATATATTTTCTAATTTTTACACTAACAACAATAAATTAGAATAAGCAATGATGCCTTTTTCTAAACTAGTTTGAATGTTGGGAATTCAAAGAATCAATTCTGGGGGTTATGTCTCGCCAATTGCTAAAAAATTTGTGCTCATCTTTGACCATTTTTAGTCATAGGAATTCAATTGTGATAATGTAATGATAATTAGTTTTAACATGACTATAATTCAACAACTCAAATTCATTTTCAAACAAGATTTAAATATAATGTATAGTTAGCTATTTCAGAATAGGCATTCCTGAAAGCCATTTTGAATTAGCCATTCCAGAATAGGCTTTTGGAATAGTCATTCTGGAACATGCATTTTGGAAGCTTGTTCCGGAATGCGACCCCACCCCATCTAAACCAGAGCCAACCCCCCACCATAACCTAAACCCACTAGAAAGGAAGAAGCTTACGTTAGATGACGAAGGAGGAAAGGAACAAAAGATGAAGTAGGGGGAGGAGCGTCGTGTCGGGGGAGGAGGTGTGCCACTAGGGAAAGGAGGAGGAGCAACCTTCGTGTGGGAGGGAGGTTTAGATTCTTTAAAGGAGGGAGGTGCTAATTCATTAAGGTTAACAACATAATTTTAAGCAAATAAGGGGGGGGGGTGTAGGATACACATAGGGAGGTACATGATTCAAGTTCCTCTTAGATGCTCTGTTTTAATCACTTTGTGTGAAAAAAAATATTTTATTTTTTGGAGAGAAAAATAGACACATTTTGGACCTGAGAACAAATTATAAAGGCTTAAGGAAATTGTTATTCTCACCACCCATGTGGATGACTTTTTCTCTTGTTTCCTAAAATGTCTTTTACTCTGAATTATGATTTCATTGTGCAACATATTGAACAAAATCTTGATTTTGCTACATAATTTTTTTTATCCCAAAATACACGATAAAATCATGATTTGATTGTATACATTACTAAACAAATCATATGAGACACAACGAGACTCATATCATCATTATTATGTCACCAAGGGGAGGAGGAAAATAACATATGAGAATCATTGAAAATTTTAAATTCATTATTCGTTCCTATTAATATATTTCTCTTAATCAAGAGAGTCTATATCAATTAGTTGAACAAGTATGTGAGTGTTGTAAATTTTCTGGTATCGTATTCAATTTCGTCATATAAAAACAAATATGCTCCTCTTAATCTTTTTTTGTTTTTTTAAAAGCTGTATTTTATTTTCATATTTTAGTTTTTGGCATGGCTTAATGATACCCCGATAAAGAAAATTATATTAGCAGATAACATTATGATAGTCAGGTTATTAAATGGGCAGCTTTGATGCCAATAGCTAAGATTCAAGTACAACTCAAGTATCAAAATAAACATGTGCTATATATTTTTTTTCTTCATAAAATTTGTTTTTCTATATCTGGCTCTTGTATATTGTAATAAGATTCGTATTAAGTATGAGTTGGCATTGATTCATTGAAACCTCTAGGCGACTACGCTACACCATTAAAGAAGAAGAAGAACCCTTCCACCCTTTAACTTTTTTTTCTTCTTCTTCTTCAAGGATTCTCACTTAAGTTTGATTTTATTTATTTATCCAAAATTGATATCTTGCACGTTGGGAAGAAAAATTGTAATCCAACTGTTCGCCCCTTCTTTTGTATTGGAATCAAATCTGATAGGAAGGAAAATTTATTCCATATGATTTTTTAGCCATAAAAGGAAAGAAAAAAAAGAGTATTTTCCTATATCAAATAAAAATTATCACTTCTATAAAAAAAGTTATTACCATCAATAATTTTCTGTTTTATTTTCATTGTAAAAATTAATGAACTCTTAGTCTGCTAATTCATTGTGTTTAGATTTTTTTTTTGGCCGAAGCATGTGTGTTTTAAGATTATCTCCACTGCAAATTTACGTTTATACAATTTTCAATTGTGTTGATTAAAAGGAAACCCATATGCATACTTGTTTGTAGACTTCATTTGTAAAACTTCAAATATTTAGTATCAACAATTTTTCCTTTAATAAGCAAGGGGGCATTTATAAGAGAGCTCTATGGAAAAACTTGTCTAAAAAAAAGGAGCTCTATGGAAAGTTTATTTAGATTTGTAAAAACAGTTCGTGATTCTAATAAACTCTCTCCTTTTTTTTGATGGAACTCATAAAGTCTTTTAATTTACTAGACTTTAATTGAGTCAAAAGTGGAACCCAAGTTTCGTTCAAATCTTGAGTTCAATCTCATGTTGCCACAAGAACCATCAAGGTAGCTAGTATGGTTTTCGTTGCTTATAATTAAAAAAGGAAAAAAATAGCATGACTTCCGGTTTTTTCATTACCTATTGAAAAACGTAGCATGATTTTCCGGAGTATGGATTCTCTCCGAAGAATTTCAATAATAAAAAGACTTAGATTTAATGAAATTGAAAAAAAAATCCTAAGATTGTAATTCGTTTTATCTAAATCTCTAAATTTAACATTTTTTTGTTATTTTAGTATCTGAATAAATGTTAATATTATTGAGAAATGTCAAGCAACATTATTTTTTAACACTTTTTATTAATAATTTTTCTATTATTAATTAAAATTTATTAAAAAATATAAATTTTAGTAGGTCTTATTTCTCATATAATGAGTCTTTCTCTTAATTTAAAAGTAAAACTCACCAAAATTTATATTTTAATAATTTATAACCAATAATATTGAGAAATTTTAAAAAAATATCAAAAATTATATTCCTAACACTTCTCCAATATACTTTAAAAACACTTCTCTATTGTTATTTTAAAGTTAAATATTACATATAATTTTGGACTAAAGTGAATGGGATATTATAATTTAAAAAACTTTTTTTGAATTTCCTTAATTTTGAAACGAAAATGACAGTAAATCCCATGGGAACTGAGTTTTCCATTTACTCTAAAAAGACAGACACAAAGAGAAAAATAATGTAAAAAAGCTTTAACTTTTAAAAACGTTTTCGGTTTCCATTCTTGACACCTTTCGTGATTTCCTTCACTCAGCAACAATGTTTTTGCTTCACTCAAACAATGTTATGGTTTTTGATTGCGGCACGCCAAGTAGTTATTTGTGTTAAGCAAAAGCATAATTGCGTACGGGCCCACTAGTAACGAACGGCTGTGATTCAAGCATATCTTTGATCAGGATGGCGATGTTGACACATGGCTTCATCAATTGCAAATTAAACCGTCAAACACCGAAAGGTATAGTCACTTCCAATTTGAATCAAATAATCAAAACCACGAATTTTTCGCTTTGTCCCATTACTTAATTAGATTCTCCGCGTGCTGTACTATTGCCTGTACATGTGTACCCGTTTTCATTTTCTTGCTTTTATCATTAAATTGTTTAATATATCTTCGCTGTAATCTTTTTTTTTTGGTACAAAATATATCTTCACTGTAATATATAGAATTTAAATAAAATATTTTGTTAGTGTACACTATATATTTTTTTAAGTAAATACCCATTTGATCCCTCAAAATGTGAAATAATATCAAATTGATCCTTCAAACCTAAAAAATTTTAAATTTAATTTTTAAATATAAAAAATTACGATAAATTAATCTATAAATAATTTTATAATAAATTAATTTTTAAATAATACTACAGATTAATCTATAATTAATTTTATGACAAATTAATTTATAAATTTTATGATTTGAAATAAAATCTTAAACTTGAATGAGATAATATCACAAATTTAACATAAGATCGTTGAACACATCTTTTTCATATTTAGAAAATAAATTTAAATTTTTTTTATCATTTCAAAGATGAATATGTATGTGTGCCACATTTTCAGGGAAGATTTACACTTTTTTTCTGTGAGATCCTCACCCAATAAATCCCGACCATTCATATCCATACTAAAATTTAAAATGATAAGATAAAACAAATGAATATAAAAAAGGGTTAATGGATTAGCTGGACCAAATGTTGTCATTGGATATAAATACACGCGTAATCAATGGCCAGCTACATTACTTTGTCCAAAACCACAACCTTTGTCAATTTCTTTCTTGTTCGACTCTGCTTCTTTCTCCAACTTCACACACACACACAAAAAAAACATGGCAAAGGATAGAACAATTGGTGTGGCTCTGGATTTCTCCAAAAGCAGCAAGAATGCTCTGAAATGGGCACTTGAGAACTTAGCCGATAAAGGTGACACCATTTATGTCATTCACATTAACTCCAACTCTCTAGACGAGTCCCGCAACAAGCTATGGGCAGAATCTGGTTCTCGTAAGTATCAATTTTGTGCCAATTTCATTTATTTGGGTATCTTTTATTTTGGGTGAACATTTTTTTTTGGTATATTTACTTGTGCTTTCTTCTTTTGATCTGGGGTGATCTGATCTGTTTTGATTTTTTTTTTGCAGCTCTTATTCCTTTGGTAGAGTTCAGAGAGCCTGAGATTATGAAAAAGTATGATGTTCAAATTGATATTGAGGTTCTTGATTTGCTTGACACTGCTTCAAGACAAAAAGAGGTGATTTTTTTTTAATTTGTTTTCTCTCTTTCTTCCTCTTACTACAAAATTGAATTCAATTTTGACAACTCTTTATTGGGTGTGCCTATGTGTGTTTTTAGTATTGTGTCTGAAATTATTGTTGTAATTATTGAGTTTTTTTAGATCCACATTGTTACAAAAATATACTGGGGGGATGCAAGAGAGAAACTTTTGGATGCTATTGAAGATTTGAAGCTGGATTCGCTGGTTATGGGAAGCAGGGGCCTCAGCACAATCCAAAGGTGCCTACTTTTTTTGTCCCTTAATTTCTTGATTTTACTGTTATATTCAACATCTCTCATCAATAATTTCATGAGAATTATTCGCATAGATATTATTAGAGTTGATATTTGTGGAATTTTTTTTGAAGATGATATTTGGGGAATTAGACAATATAACACCTATCTTTTTTCTTTATTTTATTTTCTAAGGTGAGTAGGACCTTGTTCTAATTTGTTTTCGCTGTCACATTTATTGTTTTTCATTTTCTTTTGTTACGAGTGTGGCTATTTGTTCCAATCATGGGGATTTTTGCTTATAACAATTCCATGTGATTTACAGTATTTTTTCTTTGTTGTGATTATCTGCATTTATTGAAAATGGCTCTCATTGATATGTCTGTTCTTTTATTAAAAAAACAGGATTATATTGGGAAGTGTAAGCAACTTTGTGATGACCCATGCCTCTTGCCCTGTGACTATCGTCAAGGAAACTAGCAAGGAAACTAGCAGCAGCAAGTAAAGATGATCAATTTGGGAGAGAACATTTAAATTTCATATATTATTTTTCTTGCATTGTACCTGATCTAGTTGGGCCATATTCCCTTTCCTAAGTATTATTTTGGTGTCTAAGATAAATTTATGATTTACTGTACTTTATAGTTTTCACTCCTTTTTATTGAGGCAATAATTTAATTTGAGTGCCATATATAAGGCCATCAGGCCTCCAAAATTTTATTGTAGTCAATGAATTTCTGTGATTTATGTTATGTTGACAATTAACATCTCAAATTAGTCGTAAAATCCCAAGTAATTTCTATATTCTGATTCTTATTTTCTTGATAAGTTTCGAAGTTTGCACGGCATTGCCATTGTAGAAAACCATGGGTAAAAGAAAAAAGATACATAACTTGAATGAAAAGTTAGAATAACAAACCCGAAGCGCAGATTGAAAAATTAATTTGCTATGTCCTTTCTTTTGACCATTGGAAGAGAATAAATTCCCTTTTCTGTTTTTGTTGCAAGCTACTTCGCTTTCTCCCTGGCATCTACTACAAGTGTGTTAGGTAGAAAGAAAAATAAAAAATAAATTTTTAAATTAAAATAAAATGTAAAAAATATAAATTTCACGCAATAAAGTATAGGATTTCTCTATATTATTTCTCTCCTTGAAAGCAAACACACCCATAAAGAATGCATGCTTTTGGTGTAAGTTGAAAGATTTTTGAACCTGGAAGAAACACTATCATGTGAGCATTGATAGTGTATCATTCTATTTTCATAAAATAAATTAAAAATAATTTTATTTAAAATAAATAAAATTTTAGAAAAATAATGAATTTTTTGTAATTAAATAAATAATAAAAATAGTTTAATTAATTAAAATAATAGTTTTTAGGTAAATAAATAAATATATGTTTATAGAAAAAAATATTTTATTTATTCATTTGATAGAGAGTAAAATAATTTTTCTTTATATAAAATGATAAAATAAAGAAAAATGAAATAAATAATAGGACTAGAGTATCCTAACTATAAACAGAGACATAAGATGTTGTTTTTTTACATTTTGGACACGTTTCTACACTCTCTCTTTTTCTCAAATCCGTTTTCCCTACATCCTTACCCAAAATCATCTCTTTTTTTCGTATACTTTCAAACCCGTCTCATTAAAGCAATGATCTAGGACTCGTTAATCGTTGGATCGTCGTGACACGTGGTTCGAAACTTATTTTCGCACACATCCACCATTGAAATTTTTGAGATAATGTTTGTGGTGGAAGACTATGATCCCAAACTCGTTAGTCGTTGGATTGTCATGAAATTTGGACATCATCTTAGGAACTCATTTTCGAACATACTCACCGTTGGGGTTTCGAAATAATATTTTTACAAAGAGTAATTAGTCTCACACGTTGACAATGAAATGAAGGCTACAATCTCTTATCCTGCTCTGTAGCGCTTGAAAATCCTAGCA
Source organism: Glycine soja (assembly GCF_004193775.1). Taxonomy (NCBI): domain Eukaryota; kingdom Viridiplantae; phylum Streptophyta; class Magnoliopsida; order Fabales; family Fabaceae; genus Glycine; species Glycine soja. Next base: position 18,052,299 of record NC_041004.1, on the reverse strand, counting down.
GAACAATCAGAGGAAAAGCTTGAAGAATCTTAGACAACCACTAGAGATGCCGCTATTGTTGTCGAACTAGACACGTGAACCCGCTTAGAGGTAAGGGATGAGTTATTCACAATTAGAGAGTAGTGAAAACATGTGTAGGGATCCTTAAAGGATTGATTGGAATGATTTTTGGGTGGGTTTTGGGGTGTTTCTACAAATTTTGATCCTATCTTTACAATTATAACGGTAGATTATATATGTTTGATGGACCAATTGATATCCTTATGAGAAATTATTGTGAAATTGTTGTGTTCTTGTGTTGAGTGTGAACCCTAAAAATTGAGTTTTTTTTTTCTTTTAATTAACGTAAATTGTACTCTAAATAATCTTATATTTAATAAATTATTTTATACAAATTAACGAAATTATTGTCTTTGTTCTGTATCTTCCTATAATGATGATCAACATGTTATGCATATATTATAATAATAAAAGTAATAAAATAATAAATTAAAGAAAGTTGTAAAGTTAATAACTAGTAATAATTTCTTTTGATATAACTTTAATTTAATTGTTGTAGAAACTCTTTTAAATTGAAAATAATATAGTTTGAATTAATATGTATATATATATATATATATATATGTTTTGTGTCATGTAAATATTATTATTGTGTGATGTGCATATGATTTATGAGACATGATAAATTGTTATAATGAGATTATAACATTGTTGTTGAGATTGTGCATAAGTGCAAAGTTGAACATGTGTTAATTTTTGAGATACATGTAAACATGTGATGGTGGATTGTGACGTTGTGATATGTTAAAATGGGACATAAAATTTGGTTGTGAATAAGTGTGTGGTTAACACTTGATGTGACAATACTTGTGTTGTGAGTTATGAATTATACAATAACCCGACTAGTGTTTACCTTGAGAAAAGTGTTTATCGCAGTGTTAAAGAGAAAGTGTAGAATTTCTAGTTAGAAACCTAAAGTGTTAAATTGTAGTGCAATGTGTTAAACGTGTTTGAAACACGAGTGTGAGGTTGTGGGTATTGTATAATTCATGAGCAATGTCTGTGTGTAAAAATTGTTTTAAGGGTTGGACTTGAATCAAGAAGGTGAAACCCTAACAGATTCTTCGGAGTTTAGGCCTTGAGAGTAAAGACACTTGGTTTGAGTGCTCCTTTAAGCCTATGTTAATCCCATATGATTGAAACATTCTCGTAAAAACAAAGTGACCCTAAATGGTCATCTTATGATTTTACTTAGTGAGAGTGACCTGACATACACATTGTGTGGTGTGTCTTATTATGTATTCCTAAGCGTCCCGGTGCAATTTTAACTGACATGGTATCACATTGAATATAAACTTGAGTCTTAATATAATTGTTGCATAATGTCTGCTAATTGTTTATTATGAAATTGATGAGTGTTATTACGTCTTGACTCGAGTATGTGATTCATGTTAATGTGATTGGTGATAGAAAAATGAATTTTAAATGATAAAGTGATGAAGTGACGTGAATTATATTAAGTTGAGTTATGTTATAAATACTTTTATAATTTATTTTGATCATGCCTTTGTTTATTTGTACATTTTTTAGAAATGTGATAACACATTCCCTTTGTGTTATTTGTGTTTGGATCCTATGATGATCTTGAACCTTGTGTTCGTGGAAGCAAATGACTAGGTGGATGACTTTAAAGAACATCGTGCTAGAGGACGCTGAAACACACTGATCTGATAGGATGTGACATTGAGGATGCGTTTTTTATTTTAATTGCATGATGTTATTTTATTTTAGTTCATCTCATTGATTTAACAAAATTTCTTTTGTAAACTTTGATGGTCTTGTTCTAAGTCGGATATGATTTTAATAATTTTTATTTGGTAACAATTAAGTGGATGTAAACCTTTTACTCATGTGAATTTATTTATCAGTATTTTTATATATTTTATTTATTTATATGTATGTCGGGATAGAAGATGTCACGGGTTGGTTGGTATGAGAAAATTAGATAATTCTGGCATGAGTAAAGGAAAAAGAAAAGAGTGCTCTAGAAACTACTTTTAGTGAAATGTTAATCAAACATGTGAACTGAAAGATAGGTGAAATGTTAATCAACAAGAAATGTAAATCGTTAAGAACTGAAAGATAATATTATAGGAAAATAAAGATGCAAAGGAATGTAGATGAACATTAAAACTCATTAATGGAAAAGACAGGGGCAAAAAACTATGCTAAGTGCCAGAAAATAAGTCCGATGATGAAAGATTAAATTTGAAGACATACACAACGTAGAAAATTAAGTAATTTGAACCACTTTGTTAGAAATGTAAAGTTTACAAGAAAAGAAGAAAGAAAGGCGAACTTGATATGCTCATGTTATCCTTCAGCACGGAGAAGTTTCCCAAGAATTTTATAAATCTCAATTTAAAAGAAAAAACATTTTATGTAAAAAAAAGAAAACAATACCAAGTATTTATATATTTAAGCAAATAACCATGTAAACAAAATTAATACGTACCAAAAATAGCAAATAACTGTTGAGTTTCTAAGACAATGATTCATGGTCCATGTGATATCATCTTTAATAATTCTTGATCCATGTGGTATTCAAAATAAAGAATTTCCATGTATGCAAAATGACAAGCTAGTGTTCGAAACATTATTCTAAGAAATTTGTCGACAACACTAAAATTAAAGATGATAGATAACCTTTATATAGAAGAAAGAACAATGATAGAACCACTAAGAATGATGGTTTTAATTTAATTAATAATAGATTTATTGTTTCTTATAATAGATATTTGTTCTTGGGGTACAATTGCTGATATTAATATTAAATGATGTAACTAGTCTTGTTTTTATTAAGTATCTCTTCAAATATGTCAACAAATTTCAAGACCATGTTACTAGAATATTTTATTAGAGTGCAATGGCTTAACGACAACTTAAATGCATGGATGAAATGAAGTTGTGTCCTCCTGAGCAGCCTAAAGATTGTTTGCATTTGACATCAATTATATAAAACCATTTGTATAGTGTTTATCTTTTTCACTTGCTAAATCAATAGATTAATATATTTTATGATAATGATTAGAAAAATCAAGCTCAGAACATACCTAACGGTCAAAATTAAAAATTTCTTACATGCATGAAGACAAATAGTGAAATGGGTGAGTTGATCACTATAAAGAAATTGAATAGTGCTTTGATCTTTTCTACATAATCAATACTTTGTTTTTATTTTATTTTATTTTAAGCAAAAAGGAGTTGGATCAAGGAAAAGTAGAGATTGATATCCCAACTATGATAACACTCCAATTCCTACAACCCCAAACTGACCCAACATAGAATATGTTCTTCATGATGATGGGGAGTGATTACCATGCCCCAAGGGGTGCCTTGTCATTCCCTTTGGGAGCAAACTTCTTGCTTTGTTTTTCATCTTCTTTCATTTCGATTTGGAAAGCACTTTCTGAAAAGATGGTTCCATCACAACAGGGACCTCTCGCATATTGTCAAGACAAATATCCTCTCCATAATCCTCTTCATTTATGTCAGCCCACAAAGTCGAAACTACTTGAACATCATTTAATTTGGACTCTTGCACGCCTTTTTTTTTCTTTTGAGATTTGTTGTTCAACGCTTTTGTGCTGTGTTTGCAACCTATATTCAATTTCATCAGAGCTGTTATCCTGGACATCTCGATCCAACGATAAGTAAGGCTTAAAACAAATTTTAATTTTTAATTTTTTTACTTTAGATAAGGAAAACCTTTTTGCTAACATGTGTTGTTTTTTTATTAATGTATGAAGTTTTTTTTTATTTTTATAAATACTAATAGCAAATATTTTTTTAGTTGACCTAAAGCATAAACTTTAGTTGTTTTACCTTTCTTCATTTGCGTGGTGTTACCACCAAACCTTTCGTAGCTTGTCCAGAGTTTTCTATTATTCCGTCAATATATTTGGAACCACCAGGGCTATTAGCTTCAACATGCTGTTTCTGTGGCATAATGCCTTTTGCCTTTGGAACCCTTTGCTTTTGATATATCTCCTTAAGCTAGTTGCTTGGATATCAAAATTGTATTAGAACGTAATGCTTCAATTCCTTTCTTTTGTTTAAGATGTCAAATGATAAATCAGAGTATATTATATATCTTACAAGATGATGCTTCTATAAATATTGTAATATGTTATCAAAGACAGACTCTTCTGGTTTAAAAACAAGTATTGCTTCTGAAGTAAAAACCTTCTTTAAAAGAATTGTTTAATTGAAATAATGTTAACGCAATTTTAGATCAAAAGCTTTTTTAAAGGATATGATAAAGATATAAAACAATCACATGCAAGCATAAAAAGATAAAGTCATATGCCTAATAAATAGTTGAAGTCACACACCCTCCCATAATTTATTTTCTCTTCCGAGAGTTCCCTTCGACTATTCCTTAAGTCTATGAAAAAAAAAGATAACACAAATTATATTGGTTCACTCATAACTTTGGCCTATATTTAGTCCCAATAAATGTAAGATTTTCACTAATACAAACACCAAATTAAGTATTTTTTCTCCTCAAGCCAAACTAAGTATTCTTTTAAAAAGTGTTTTCATGCTTCATTCTCAACTATTCTTTCAAAAAATCTATTGATATTTCATCCAAATATATTTTTGAAAAGCTTTTCCAGATTTTACCTCAGTACTTATCTTAAAAATGAAACCGTAACAAATCACCATCAACAATATAATAGAATTACCTTTCTAAATTCTAAGGTACTTTTGCTAAAGTTGTCCCTTTATCAAGGACACAATAATTTTGACACATAGTGTTTATTAACACGTTCAGGTCATCAACAACATTAACTATGTTAGAAACACATGACCATTAGGAAAATGGAACAAATTAACTGTATTTTAGGCTAAAATTCAACTTTTATGTAAAAAAGGTAAGAAACACCAAACTCAAACTATAAGCCACACATTGTTACACGTAGGTACGACTACTAAAAGAGATTTCTACGTTGTTGGTTCAACGACGGTTCTATTAAAAGAATCTGCTGAACTTCTTGTGATTCTTCAATAGCCTTCTCACGCTCTTTGTTGTCAAAGGTTGACGCAGCTTTCCATGTAGCAGATAAGCACTATATAATTACGTATTTCAAACTACACACTAGTAATTATGTTAGGACTTTCGATTATTTCTGTTGGCCAAATTTAGAATACGGTACTAAGTTAATCTATAGCAAATTAAACTAACTTTAATATTACATTGACAGCCTTATACAGTTATATATATATTTTAAATAATTAAGGAAGATTTATATTTATAAAGATGTCAAGATAAATAGATATTTTTAAATATAACAAAAAAGGATTAGTGTAGGGGTATATAATAAGAAAAAGATAACGGGTAAATTTGATGAAATTTCAAGGGGTTAATATAATTTAGTGGTATTCAACTGGGAAAGCAAAGAGGGATGATATTGATTGGTGTGTTGTCGGCTTGTCATGTGTCCACAGATATGTTACGGAAAATTGGGCACCAAAAGTTCCCGTAGTGGTTTAGAGAAGTTTCACAAGAATTTTATAAATCTCAATTTAAAAGAAAAAATAACTTTGTAAAAAAAGAAAACAATACCAAGTATTTATATATTTAAGCAAATAACCAAGTAAAAAAAAAACTAATACGTACCAAAAATATTTAAGCAAATAACTATTGAGTTTCTAAGACTGATTCATGGTGCATGTGATATCATCTTTAATAATTCTTGATCCATGTGGTATTCAAAATAAAGAATTTCCATGTATGCAAAATGACAAGCTAGTGTTTGAAGCATTATTCTAATTAAGAAATTTGTTGACAACACTACAACTAAAGATGATAGATAACCTTTATATAGAAGAAAGGACAATGATAGAACCACTAAGAATGATGGTTTTTAATTAATAATAGATTTATTTTTTCTTATAATATATATTTGTTCTTGAGGTAGAATTGCTGATATTAATATTAAATGATGTAACTAGTCTTTTTTATTTATTATTAAGTATCTCTTCAAATATGCCAACAAATTTCAAGACTATGTCATAGAATATTTTATTAGAGTGCAATGGCTCCAACTTAAATTCATGGGTGAAATAAAGTTGTGTCCTCCTGAGTAGCCTAAAGATTGTTTGCATTTGACATAAATTATATAAAACCATTTGTATAGTGTTTATCTTTTTTACTTGCTAAATCAATAGATTAATATATTTGATGATAATGATTAGAAAAATCAAGCTCAGAATAAATTTAACGGTCAAAATTAAAAATTTCTTACATGCAATGAAGGCAAATAGTGAAATGGATTGATGACTAGAAAGGGATTGAATAGTGACACCCAATTGATTTTGATATTTTTGTTGAGTAATCAATACTTTCACAAATAAAATTACCTATAACATCAAAGGATCATGAAAACACAACAAAAATTAGACTGAAGGAAAAATAATAACGAACACAAACACAATAATTTAACGTGGTTCGGTATTTCTTGTCTACGTCCACAAAACTATTTCAAAAGTATTTCATTATTATAAAAATGATTACAAGATTGTAATTCACTTTAAATAGTGTATCACTCTACAAATCCGAGTACCTCATTCAATGGTTACAAGAAATGATAACACTTTTACACAATAATATTTTTTTCTCAACAAAGTGACTTTGTTTTACAATCTCTCTTTTCACACACTTTCTTTTCATGTGTCTTTTCCACTAATTCTTTTTTCTATTTATAGTAAAAATTGTTAGCAACTATAATAATTAAGTTTTCTTAGAAGTTGAAACAAAAATAACTTTCACTGCATCCATTCAAATAAGTTTCATTTAATAAAATAAAATCTTCTACTTTGTATTTAAATCACCGAAATCTTAGCAGTAAAAACTCAATTCCCACTATGCATGAATGTACCTTATCTTTTATCTTGAAACTCTACAGTTTTTTACATAATGAATACTTTGTTTTTTTTTTTAATAAAAAAGGAGTTGGATCAATGAAAAATAGAGATTGATATCCCAACTATGATGAGACCCCAATTCCTACAACCCTAAACAGGCCCAACATAGAATATCTTCGCGATGATGGGGAGTGATTACCAGCCCTAAGGGGTGCCTTGCCATTCCCTTTGGGAGCAAATTTCTTGCTTTGTTTTCATCTTCTTCCATTTCAATTTGGAAAGCACTTTCTGAAAAGATGATTCCATCTCAACAGGGACCTCTTGCATATTCTCAAGACCAATATCCTCTCCATAATCCTCTTCATTTATGTCAGCCCACAAAGTCGAAACTACTTGAACATCATTTTGGACTCTTGCACGCCTTTTTTTCTTTTGAGATTTGTTGTTCAACACCTATGTTCTGTGTTTGCAACCTATATTGAATTTCATTAGTCATCTTGGATATCCACGGGTCGATTCAATGATAAGTAAGGCTTAAAACATTTTTTTTTTTACTTTAGATAAGTAAGACGTTTTTGCTAACATGTGTTGTTTTTTATTAATGTATGGAGTTTTTTTATTTTATTTTATAAATAATAATAGCAAATAATTTTTTTTGCTGGTTGATCTAAAGTGTAAACTTTAGTTGTTTTGCCTTGAGTCACCTTGGATATTGAACTTGCTAGAATTTCCCCTTTCTTCGTTCTCTCCTCCTAGAACAGGTGAGATGCGTGGTGTTACCACCAAACCTTTCGTAGCTTGCCCAGAGTTGTCTATTGTTCCGTCAATTTATTTGGAACCACCAGGGCTATTAGCTTCAACATGTTGTTTCTGTGGCATAGTGCCTTTTGCCTTTGGAACCCTTTGCTTTTGATATATCTCCTTAAGCTAGTTGCTTGGATATCAAAATTGTATTAGAAAGTGATGCTTCAATTCCTTTCTTTTGTTTAAGATGTCAAATGATAAATCAGAGTCTATTATATATCTTACAAGATGATGCTTCTATAAAAAACTTCATACCCCATTGTCCGGAGGCTCTTCGCTATGCGAAGGTATGGGGGAGGGATGTTGTACGCAGCCTTACCCTTGCATATGCAAAGAGGCTGTTTCCGGATTCGAACCCATGACCTAGTCACCAAGGCACAACTTTACCGCTGCATCAGGGCTCGCCCTCAAGATGATGCTTCTATAAATATTCAAAATCTGTAATATGTTATCAAAGACATGTTCTTCTGGTTTAAAAACAAGTATTGCTTTTGAGTAAAAACCTTCTTTAAAAGAATTGTTTAATTGAAATAATGTTAACGCAATTTTAGATCAAAAGCTTTTTTTGTTTTTAAAGGATATGATAAAGATATGAAACAATCGATCACATGCAAGCATAAAAAGATAAAGTCATTTATCAGCGTCGTCCAATAAATAATTGAAGTCACACACTACAATAATTCATTTTTTATTCGGAGAGTTCCCTTCAACTATTCTTAAGTGTATGAAAAAAAAAGATAACACAAATTATATTGGTTCAGTCACAACTTTGACCTATATTTAGTCCCAATAAATTTAAAATTTTCACTAATACAAACACCAACAACTAACTATTTTTTCTCCTCAAGCAAACACCAACAACTAACTATTTTTTCTCCATTAAGAGTCTTTTTACAAACGATTTCTCAGAATGAGGTTGTTTATAAAGATTTTTCAATGGGCTATGCTGGTGTCGTCATCATGGTTGGCGATTTGTGGAGCATAAATCGCCACTTACATTGGCGATGTGTTGTTGTGTGCCTTTAAATAGCAAATGAAATTCGTGGGATGCTTTGTGCCTAAATATTGTGGACCTGTGTGAATGCTTTTGATGTTTGTAAAGAATTTCTCAATCTAAGTATTTTTAAATTTCTCTCTAGTAATTTTTCTCTTATGTTGTATTAATTTATGTGATATCCTTTTTATTTATTTGAATTATCTTTGTTGTGCCTTTAAAAAGCAAATTCATGTGATGCTTTATCCTTCATGCTTTGTGCCTGTAAAAAACTTGATGAGTCTCTGAATGCTTTATGTTCGTGGCTCTAAAAATTTGAAAAATTTGTGAGTCTCTAAATGGTTTTGTGTTGGTACCAAAATTTGTGAGTGTTGTAAGTGTTTTTAAATTTCTCTCAATCATTAATTTCTCTATCATTTTTATTTATTAATTTATATGGGATCATTTTTATTTATTTGAAATAATTATTTTGAGTCTGGAATATGCTTTCCTGTATGCTTCATGGTTTGTGCCTCTAAAATACATACTTGAGTCTATCAATGCTTGTATATTGGTACTTCTATAAATATTTGTAAGTCTTTTAACTCTTTTGTTGCATCATTTTTATTTATTAATTTTTGTGAAATCATTTTTATTTAGTTGAAATAATTATTTTGAGTCTGAAATAAATTTTATTATTCACTCATCTAATATTTTATCCTTAATATTTTATCCACCAAGAAAGCTAATCCAGCTTGTTTATTCTTAATATTTTTTTTCTTTAAACTTGAGTAATACATTTTTATCATAAATAACACCTAAGGCATTCAATCATTTTATCCATCTTGCTTGAATATTTTTTTCTAAAAACATCCTACGGTTTACATCTCTAATTTACCATTTCAAATCGCCAATGGAGCCTGCGATTTCTTCCTCCATCAAATCGCTAATGGAGCCTGCGATTCAACCGCTGCTCCTGCTGCCTTCACGCGTGCCTGCAACTCTACTGCAACCCTGAAAAAGCTGAGGAGCCCTGCTACCTGCAAATCGTCAGTTTAACTGGCTAGTCCCATGCCACGTGTCGATGCCAGCTCAAACTCGTCAATAGGGTTGGCGATTTTCTTCTTCCATGCATGCACTCTCGTGAAAAACAGCTCCATGCGAGAATAAGTTTGAAAAGAGCACCATTTCAAAATAGTTTCTAAAAGTAATCCATTTAGGACAATTTGACTCATAGTATCTTCCAAGCCTCAGCAGATTTCTTTAAGTATTCTTTTAAAAAGTTTTTTGATGCTTCATCCTCAACTATTCTTTCAAAAAATCTCTTGATGTTTCATCCAAATATTTTTTTGAAAAGCTTTTCAAGATTTTACCTCTGTATTTCTCTTAAAAATGAAACCGTAACAAATCACCATCAACAATATAATAGAATTATTTTTCTAAATTCTAAGGTACTTTGCTAAAGTTGTCCCTTTATCAAGGACACAGTAATTTTGACACATAATGTTTATTAACACGTTCAGGTCATCGACAACATTAACCATGCTAGATACACATGACCATTAGGAAAATGGAACAAATTAATCATATTTTGGCTAAAATTCAACTTTTATGTTAAAATAAGTAAGAAACACCAAATTCAAACTATTAGCCACACATTGTTACACATACGTACGACTACAAAAAGAGATTTCTACGACATTGGTTCAACGATGGTTCTATTAAAAGAATCTGCAGAACTTGTGATTCTTCAATAGCCTTCTCACGCTTTTTGTTGTCAAAGGTTAATTGATGCAGCTTTCCATATAGCAGATAAGCACTATATAATTACGTATTTCAAACTACACATTAGTAATTATGTTAGGACTTTTGATTATTTCTGTTGGTCAAATTTAGAATATGATACTAAGTTAATCTATAGTAAATTAAACTAACCCTTTTTGAGATTAGATATAACTCTCTACTTTTTTTTTAATATTACATTGACATCCTTATACAGTTATATATATATATATATATATATATATATATATATATATATATTTAAAATAATTAAGGAAGATTTATATGTATAAAGGTGTCAATGTAAACTATATATTTTTAAATATAACAAAAAAGAATAGTGTAGGGGTGTATAATAAGAAAAAGGTAACGGGTAAATTTGATGAAATTTCAAGGGGTTAATATAATTTAATGGCATTCAACTGGGAAAGCAATGAGGGATGATATTGATTGGTGCGTTGTTGGCTTCTAATGTGTCCAAAGATGTGTTACGGAAAATTGAGCACCAAAAGTACCCATAGTGGTTTAGAGAAGTTACTGAAAATGAAAGCATGTGGTCCACTCTGTTTGATCGATCTCCATTTCTTTAAAGAATTGAATCAAACTCTATTATTAACATACTTTCTGGTTCCAGAATGAATAGATATAACTAGACTTGTTTTATCTGACAACAAATATTATTCCATTTGATAAGGACGAAACTTATGTTCAAATTCTACTTTGTTAGTTAATGTAAGAATTTTATTGATAGACGATTTGAATGTATTTGAGTACGAATTTTTTGAATTGAGACTCAAATTAAAATATGTCTAACCTGATCAGTGAATTATTGAGATCTAATTTACCTATATATTTTTTTATAAAAAAAGAATTATTTTATCTAAACCTTTTGAAAAATTAACTACTTATACATACTTTTTCAACAACTACTCCTACCTTATATTCTGACCTAGGGCGGCTCAATTTTCATTTTTTTATTTATCAGTATGACATATTAACAAACTCGGCTGCAGGGATTTAAAATCTTCTACAGATAAATTTTCAACTCCACAAATTTTAACCTTTTTAAAACAAATATATTAAATTGAAACATGAAAATTTCTTTTAAAAGTTAATCACCGTCAGGTTTAGAATTTCATTCTTTACAGTTCAATTATCAACTTTGGAGGATCCATTTCCCAGCTCCAGCTAGTGGTGACACAGGCGTGGTGCCCAGGATCTCACCCACAAATCAAACTTCAAGGTGGAGGCGTGGAGCCATTTGTGTTAATATTGCTTCATCTTATCACCATTTTTCTAGGTTACAAGGATTTTTTTTTGGCAAAAAAGTAATAGGACACAGTGAGGTACTCTCCATATATTACTCTATATTTTTTATGAGAAAACTTGTTATGGAATGACATTTTATATTTTCATACAATCATAAATTATTATATATAATAAGTTTATTAATTTATATAAATTTATTTTAATAATTTGTGATTAATACAGTGTAAAACTTAGTAAATCACCGTTAAAAATTATTCTAAATATAACTTTTATAGTAATAATTATAAGAGTTAACAATTTTACTATTCATTCATGACAATTTACGATTAAACAATTGTATAATTTTTTATTTAAATAATGAGTTGTTCAAAATTTTGTAGCTATATAAGACACAAAGAACAAATAAAACCATATTAAAAATATAGGAAGAATTCCTTATCTTATTTTTTTGTTTTAAATGGGTGTTTTAACTTTTAAAAGTTCTAAAATAATCCTCTTATTTATTTAATTTATGACAAATTAGTCCTTTAAAAAATTGTTTTTTTTTAAAAAATTTGAACACGATTTTGAATCTTTCTTGATGGATTTCGGACGCGAAACTTGTTTCATTAGATTCACCTGCATGAATCTATAGGAATCAACTAATGTTCGAAAAAAAAAAAAAAGGTAAGGGAACCATTTTAGAGCTTTTAAAAGTTAGAAGACCAATTTAAAAAAAAAATAAGTTAACCAATTATTTGTATATTTTAGCCAAAATATAATTAACACTGATATAATTAATATGAAATAGAAATGATTGCTTACTTTAAAAACAACTAGCAATTTCTCGTGAGAATAATTGTAGAATATATAATAAAACAATTTTGTTATCTAAGTACAAACACATTCCAACAAATAGGAAATGTGCAAAAATGGACTTTACCTTCTCATCAATGAACTTGACCCATAAACGAGCTAAGGCTCTTCAAGCAAAGATGGGGTTCCCTTTTCAAGTATCATCTATATATTCAAGAATCACAAGAAACTCTATTATGGACTTCTAGTTGTGAACAAGCACAAGAACCTTCTTATGGATAAGTTTGTGTTTGACTAGAGTTGGCTCTTGTGCTCCAAATTATCTTCAAGGATATTGGACACCCTTCAATTTCAGTGCAAGGTGCACCCTGGAAACAAATGAGTTTCTAACAACTCCCAAAAAGTTTGGCTTCCTCTTTGTGACTTTTAGCCACTCAATTTGCTGGACCTAACTTTGATTCCTAATAAGTTTGCTACTTTTCTATATGGATATGAAACTAGGTTGTTGAAAGAAAGAAAGTTAGATTTGATTTTTCAGCATATTTTGACTTCTTTAATATGGGCAGCTTCCTTTGAAATATATTTTTAATCATCATTATTATTATTTGAAATATATCTAACATTAAGAATTTTTTGGATTAAAAATTTAACTTCTTGGTTAATTTGAATCAATTTGATCTAACATTAATGGAAAAGTAAACGTCTTGCATTAATGTTCATTATTATACAATTCATATACATTTTTTTATACAAGTAATGAATATAGCATGTTAAAATATCAATATTAATTACCATTAAATTAAAATTTATTATGAGATATATGTACATGTAAAATAATAATAATAATAATAATAATAATAATAATAATTCTTTCATACAGATTCGTTGTAAGATATTATAATTTTACATCCTTAAAAGTTTAGACCATAAAAAAATAAATACCCATTTTTTTTACATCTAATAGTTTTTTGTTAGTATGAGGGATTGAATGAAATCTTGGGTCTTTCCCTTTCTTCACCTTTTATCACCAAGCCAACCTTATAATTTCTACCCATCAATTCATGCATTAAATTTATTAAATTTATGATTGAATTAAATTTGTAACAATCAAGCCATAATTAAAAAAAAATCTAATATATATGTGTTTTAGAAATATTATTATTTTTTTTCAAAATGAATAAAAATATCATTTTAAAATAAATAAAAATTACATTTAATTAATAAAAATCATGCTATTTCAACAATTTTAAAGTTTTTTTTACAACAAAACACATTAAAATATTAAATACAAACAAAAAAATGCAATACATATTAACATAATATCAAAAATAACTAAACACTCATTTTTAAATAATTATATTCATATTTTTAAGCCTTTTTTATATTTTTTAATTTATATATCAATTATAAATATTATATCACTATTGTTACTTGGAGAAAGAATGAATCATAATAAATTTCAATAGGGTTAAATTTTAAGACTATTCAATTAAAATTATAATAAATCATCTTCATAAATTTTAATATAATTATATTTAATTCATTTTTTTAATTTTAATAAACTTAATAATTTTTAATTTTAAATCTACATATTTTCTTTTCAATTATATAAAATATCTTCTCAATTAAAAACATAATTAATCATTTTTCAATTTTAATATGATTATATTAATATGCCGCTACATATTTTTTTATCAGTATATGCTGCTACTTATTTTAAACATTCAACTTATTTATTTACATATATTTTTTATTTATATATTTTAAATAAACCCATGTATGGGTTTAAAATCTAGTTTAAGCTAAATTGTACTTTTAGATTCCTATAATATCTAATTTGTGAATTTAATCTTTTTTTTTTAATTTGAACCGATGATCTTGTCATTTTCTTTCAGTAGATAAATCACTTATTAAGTCAATTGTAACCTGTTTGAATCATAATATAAATACTTTGTTATATTTAAAAAAAAAAAATATTTCATCCGTCTTATTATAATTATCGTATAAAATAAATGTCTCAAAATAATTGTCATTTTAACTTCTCAATGTAATATTAATTATCATTTTCACTTATAACTCTTATAATATTAATGATGGACTACAAAATATATGAAACATAGTTTTGGAATGGAGGGAGTAATTCATTTGATGTCTAATTTGACTATATATATACATATGTATATATATAATTTGAATATATATATATATATATATATATATATATATATATATATATATATTACTCCTCTTGTTCTTATTATAAGGGATAGTTTAGAAATAATTGACGGTCATTTTTACACTCCATTTTAGAATTTCTATGAAGCATTTAATATTTTTTTTTCATTAGTTGCTCTTATTGATTATTCTAAGTATTTTTTTTCTTTTTATGGATAGTCATGCATAATACTCTTCAACTTTAATATTTTCACATCATCAATCAGTAACAAGTTAATGATTATTAATAAAGGCATAATTGGTACATTGGATAACCTTTTTTTTAAAAAAAAATATTAAAATGAACTGAATTAATAATTTTTATTGGTATGTATGACTGATGTCCAAGGTAGTTTAAAATAAGGGTAAGAGGGAGTATATTTTATAGATACAATAGTTTCTAGTAAGTAACTATTTTCCAGTGATGAGAAAATTGAATTGGATCGATTAGTTTGACTTGGAATATATTGGTTTTCTGGTTGTCTGGTTTAGTCATTAGGTCAATTAAGTATATGACTTGAATTAGACTAAACCAATTTGATCGGTTATAGCACTAGGAGGTGACCTATTTGATTTTGAAAACCTAGACCGAGTTAAACACATCATTTTAAAAAATCAAAATGGCCAAAATACCCCAAACACAAGCCAATTAGTGTGTTTTTTTAATTTGCACTAAGTCTCACTCTCACAAGCCCGACCCGTGTAGGGTTCTTTTCACCATTTCACTTTCACCCTAAATCTTGCCCCTTTCTCTTCACGACACATTCCATCTTGACTTTCGCTAGCGTGAAGGCGCGAGGAGTGTCACAATGTTGTTGTTTGTCTGACGCAAAGGTTGTTTGTCTGGTGTTCTTTGTAGGTGAAGATCTTCAAATCCCCAATATTTTGTTTCAGAGTTTCTACCTTCTGGTTAAATTTGGTAATAATTTAATTGAACGATTTTTTTCATATGTGCATTTTTGAAAGTTGAGATTGAAGTGTTTGAACTTTGAATAATCAATGTTCTAGAGATATGTGTGTTTTCTGATTGCAATAGCTTTTGTTGGTTCTTATATTATTATAAACTTTGTGATGCTAAAGGTTTCAAATTGGAGATTTGGATGTTTATGCTAAAGGTATCATATTAGATATTTGGATGTTAGTGTTGGTTGCAATAGCTTGTGTTTATACTATGGATTATACTTATAGTTCTTTGTAAGTTTGTATATCTCTATCAATGAATGTTGAAATAAATTTTAGGATTTTGAAAAGATGAGAATCTTTTATGTACTACACATCTTATTGTCCTACATTCCTACCTTGTTTCTGAAAACTAAGATGAAATTTTAAGCACATATTACCTTATCAGTGTTCAAATTTGAAACTTCAATTGAATAGTGTACTTTGTTTGTTTTTCTTATGTACTTTTAACCCTTTGTAATATTTATTATGAATACTACATTTTTCTATTATTTAATTCTTTAGCTTTTGAAAATGACATACATAGTAGTCCATGATATAAATATGACTTATATAAAGTTATTACAAAGTAGTCAATGAATGTTGAAATATGTTTAAGGGGATAATTCAATTTAATTTGAAATGATTAATTTGAAACAAAATTAGTTAGACAAGATTGCATAATGGCATAATCTTGAATGAAATTATCTTGTAATATTTGGTACTTTAAATTTTGGCGTATGGTTTGATCAATCAAATTATGCTAGTGTGTGTGTGTGTGTATATATATATATACATATGTGTGTGTGTGTGTGTGTGTTAGAAATATTAAACTTTGATAAATGGAACTTACATTAAAATCCTTTCACTCTAGCCACGCTCAATCCAACATATTGAGCTTAACATCTTCTTTTGTGAAACCACTAGACTCCATGAATGTTTCACATGCTGCCACTTGAAATATTTTTAAAGTTGACACTTCATCAAATGTTTTCAATGTTGGAACAAACTTTTCTTTCCTATCAATGCTACCAAAATGAGTCAAAACTTTATTGACTCTTACCCCTCTTTAGCGAAGGTTGCTTCTGTTGATGAATAGTGATTTTGCTCCCTTTATAGGGTTAAAACATTGTGTTGAAGAAAAAATTGGTGTGCCAAAAGATGGTTTAGGAGGAGTGGGTTGACTAGGCATTGAGTATAGAACAAAAAGGCTCTTGTGAGAAATTACACTAACTTTTGGGAGAGATGAGATTGGATCAAAATATTTTATCAAGTAATCAACATAGAGCTCATCATCAATGCATGCAACAATGTTTGATGCCAAGCTCTCTAGTACTGGTGAGTAGCTCTCTAGAATGGATTTCCCAACATCCTAGAAAATTGAGAAGACAATTTTGAAGTGCTTAGATTAAAATTTTCAAAACCCGAAATATGTATTTTGCCTCTTTATATTTCTTGAGTTTTGAAAGTTTTGATAACAACACTTCAAAATTGTTTTTGTCTATTTTCTAGGATGTTAGGAAATCCATTCGGAGAGCTATTCACAAGTACTAGAGAGTTCAACATCAAACATTGTTGCACACATTGATGATGTGCTCTATGTTGATGACTTGTCAAAACATTTTGTTCCAATCTCATCTCTCCCAAAAGTTAGTGTAATTTTTCATAAGAGCATTTATGTTTTATACTCAATGCTTAGCCAAACCACTCCTCATAAACCATCTTTTGGCACAACAATTTTTTCTCTGACACGATGTGTTAGCCCTGCAAAGGGAGCTAAATCACCATCCATCAATAGAAGCAACCTTCCCAGAGAGTAGTAGAGGTCAATAAAGTTTTGACTCATGTTAGTACCATTGAGAGGAAAGAGAAGTTTGTTCCAACATTGCAAACATTTGATGAAGTTCCAAGATTAACAACATTTGGTGAAATGACAAAATGTGAAACAAACATTGAGTCTAGTGATTTCCCAGAAGAAGATGTTAAACTCAATGTGTTGGACCGAGCATGGCTAGAGTTAAAGGATTTTAGTGCATAAGACATTTATCAAAGTTAAATATTTTTAATATATATGTATATGTGTGTGTGTAGATGGTAAATAATGATAATATGAGTTGTAGGGGAAGAGTTATTGGTAGAGGAATTAGTAGAGGGAGAGGGAGACGTAGAGGTATCATTATTTTTCCATAACCTTGTACTTCCCAATTCACACATGCTATTGGGCAACCCACACATCCTACACTTAAACATCATCTGACATCCCAAACACCTACAACTCCCCAACTTAATTGGTCTACATCTAGCTCTCTTTCTAACCCATAAATCCTACTGGACAATCTACTCATCCTTCTAGATCTGAAACACTAATAGCTCCCTAACTTAATTGGTCTAAATCTAGCTCTCATTTTGAGCCCACAAACCTCCATATCCAGACACCTATAACTTCCCAAATGAACCGGTCTACATCTAGTCATCTATCTCAGCCCACACATCCTACCCATGCATCATTTGACAACTAACACACAACTACCACCAAGTAGATGTTGCATCTGTTGACAATCCACATGTAGCATCATCACATGTTGATCCACCTTTGCAGGTTTGGATTGTAGAGCTCGATGGACGTAGATGGACTTGTTCAGGTCCACAAAACATGTATGTTTATAAGTATTTTTTCTTTTCTTAAATTCAATATAAAATGTATGTTTAGAGTTATATGTAACACTTGAAAATCCATTTTTTTGAAATATAGCTTTAAAATCATTTAAATAATAAATATTGCAACATACGCATAATTAAATCTAGTTACTATTTCTAAGTTGATAAAATATCTCAATAATTTTTTTTTTAGAAAAGAAGGAACACATATACATATATATGTTGCACTTGATTAAAACATGTATGTATAATTAAAATGTTTGTGAGTAAAGGATATTGTCAAAATACGTTTTCTATTTAAAAACCATTTCGAAAGTTGTTGTCATTTTCTTCACCTTTACACAATGCTATAAAAAAACAACTTATAAAGAATTAACTTGCACAAAACTAAATACTGATAAATTGAAAGAAATATGTAATCATATGTAATGACCTTCTGTGGCCCTTAAGATATAAACATAGATGTACCGAAGTCATTACAGCTGTTAACAAGAAAATAAAATATCCAGCACTCCTCAAAATATTACACAGTATAACTAAAAGGTTTAGTACAACAAAATATCACAATACTAAGTATGAAAATCTTCTCACCCCAAATATACATAAAAAAGGGAAAACAATCCTACATTTAGAGCAGTCACTACCCTAGACCTACAAGTGATACATAGTGTGTGTGTCTATAGTGATCGATGGTATCCGGGGATCATCTAATAGCATAAAGTGGCACCAAATGTAACCAAAGTGAGTGTGGAGGCACACTTCTTCCTCCATTGTGTAGTTGTAGTGGTAGCTATTGATCCATGTGAACATCCTCTATGGATGTTCCATGATTTCCCCCTAAAAATGGAGGTTGCAAGGATGAGTCCTCCGCTCCTCAAACGCCACAAACAACACGCAATAGAAAAATAAAACTAAAGCATACAATCTATGTAACCACCGCATTTGGTTATCTAAACAAAAAACACTCTCTCATCTTAAGCACATAGTTATCACACTAATTTCACTACATGGCCCAATCCCTGCCACCAATCCTCCCAAGTCTTGATGGTCTTACAAAATCATGTGTATAACAGTTGAGAGCGATCACTACATACGAGTACATTGTACACCGACCCCTCATCTCCCAACTTAAAAAGCATAGTCTCGAAGCCCATCAAGAATAGTAAAGTGAGGCATGTGAGTTACCCGCACTAAATGAGTGCACCAAATGTCAAGTAGTCACCACTCACTAATTCCCCTAGGTTCTTCGAACCGCTCCTCCCATTACTCCCTAATGTATCACTGTCCATCATCCACTTCCTCAACATAACCTCACCTTCTCATAGAAGGAAATATAACCACTAGTTCTTTTACTCTTTATCCAGTCCTCTTGAATTTTGCCATCATATCACGTGTACAGTCCTTGTACCATGCAAATCAACGACTGTGTACAAACAACTAAACAAGAAAGAGAAACAAGGCTTAAGCCTACGTACTATTCTTAGGTAAACAGTCGTGGTCCCTTAAGCAGTAAAACCACTTTTCATACAAAATAATCAGACAACATAATGACTGTAATTATAGCTAGCTAAACAGACAATTTTTTGAGAGTTGAACGGCCCTAGACCCAAACCATAGCACGTACAAATAAAAATGAATATATGCAGACAATATATATATATATATATATTATAAAATTTGCATGCCATAGATATAATTGTCGAAGTTTACACTCTATCGGTCTTGCCATTCAATAATGATAATAGAATACAGACTCACATTTCAGTAGTTATATCAGCAGAGAATTACCATAATTTTAGAACATGCATTAGTTATAAGATCTTGCATTTATCTTCGCAACATAATAGTAAATGCATCAACAGTTCCAAAAAATAAATAATTCTAAGATAATTTATACAGAGGCACGTGTTCCAAAGTTAATTTATCTATTGTCTAAAAACTAATAGTCTAAAAACACTACCCGATCGCATAACAAAGCAATAACACTGTCTACTACACACACATAAAAAATTGAGATGTTACATTATAACTTGTTCAAAGTTGTTTTCATAAGTTTGATCCTCTTATTCATCCCACATGTTAAATTACAAAAGGGAAATTTGAAGGGTGTTGGGAAACTTATGGAGAAATGAATAGTAAAAGCCCAAACGTGGCATAAATATGGTTTGAAGAATTTGAGGTATGATGAGGAAAAACATTGCATTTTTAGTAACTTGTTATATATGTTTTCTTTTCATTAAATTGAACATTTACAATATAATGCTTTTTTTTTAACTTTTTTTGTATTGCAGAGATAGTATAAGTGGCTACTTGAGCATGATACATAATTGTTTTTTAAATAATTGATCATAAAGCTTCTAAAGGGTACTCAAATACAATTTATAGGGTACGATATGATGTTCATGTAGGGAGTTGGATTGTAGCATTAATGCATAAGGAATTAGAACAAAAATGGAGCAACCTAAATTGACAAGATAAAGCCAAAACTAATGCCAACAATATGAATTGCTCTGATGGTTCACTGCAGGAGGATCAATTCCTACATCTAAGCATTTTAAGAGACTAGTAAGTAATAGCTATATTTATGTTTATATTTCTTAGGAAGAACATTATAATTTACAGTTGTTTACATATTTTATTTCCAATTTTTTTTTTTGCAGATATGACTCCAACATGCTAGGAGCTATTTCAGAAGATCCATAAGATTGCTAAGGGTAATTCATGGGTGTCCTCTAAGGCATAAATGATTGTTGTAAGTTACATAGTCTTATAAGCTTTGGCTTGTGTTTGATGTATAAAAAAATATTGTGATATAGTTGTAGTGATGTTAAGTGGAAATGCACCAACATTTGTGAGTAGTTTGTGAATCAATAAGTTAAGTGCTTGAAAAGTTATAATTTATGAGTTTTAGTTCATCAATATGCATTTTTTCAAAATGTAAAACATTAGAATGCATGAATAAAATTGTACATAATAACATAAATTTGATTAAGTATATACAACACACTACTTAAATTTGTTTCCTGCTTTGGTTTAGCCAATATGTTAGTTCATCTTTTAAGTGAACTTATAGCATCTCTTGGCCAGTTAGGGACTATTTTATGGAGATATTGAGATTATTTAACTCAAGATAATTCTAGACATGAGATTTGATGTTAAGTTGTACCGAATATGCACAACATCATTGAAATCACAAGGTTCTTATAAATGAAAAACCAATTATAAATTAGACTCAAATTTTAAAACTGAATTTTGCACCCGTAGTATACAAAAGAACTATAGAATGAATAGAGCACCATTGCTAGGGTGCTAGTGTACAATGTAGTTGTGTTTCTCTATAATTTTATTCCTTATTGATTTATCTACATGATAGATATCTTCAAATCAATTTACAATGTTGAATGCTAAGTCTTCTAGTACTCGAGTAACTTTCTATTATTTCTTTCCCTAAATCTTGCAAAAGATATTAGGCCTAAACTGTTGATATTTGGTAGAAGAGGATATTTGTTATTTCTCTTTTATCTTGTTTACTTTGCACGATAGATGTCCATATGACGGTGTCTCCTAAAGTGTTCTGCATTTGTTAAAATGTCCATGTAAATGTCTTCTTGGTATTTCAGAACTTGGTTTTTCTATACGATGTAAATCTGTTTTGATTTTTGTCTTTTAACCCTATTTTGAGTTTGTATACATTGACTATATATATGTGAATTATGATGACTTGAATCAAGTATGTGATTTTGGTGACTTAACATAATGATATCATTTTAATTCATTATACATGGTTTGTTAGTTTAATTTAAACTTTTTTTAAAAAAAAATGGGTATAAAAAACACATTTTAAAGAGAGATTCGCATGAGATATTTGAGGATGATGTATCCAATCACCAGTTTGACGACAATGTCCTCTACGATGTTGTTGGAGGTATAGAAAAAAGGATGAGTATTTGGTCTAGGTTCAGAGGCTGGGAAATACAAACCTTCTCCCTTATCTATATCATTTTATGGCTTCTCATCATATAAGCTCAAGTTTCCAATTTGAATGAAGGATGTTTCTTGCATCATTAGAAGATGGTCATTTGTTCCATGAGCAAATGACTCGATTTATGGAGTTATCTCTTGGGAAAACATCTCAACCAGTTAAATTTGGTTCACAATCTCATGTAGATGATCAATAAAATGATGAATTAAATTTATTATATATTCTTACTATGTTAAAAACTGCGAGACTTTCAATAGGTATTTTGAGACTTTAAATAGGTGTTTTGATTATAGTTATCTTGAGAATTTCAATGTGTTAACATAACTTTGAATGCTGATAATATATCCATTGCTAGAAATTATGAGATGTTAAGCAAAAATTTTTATTTTATTTAACTTGCTTATTTATTATATTTGATTTTTATTAATTCTTTTTATTTACAAATTTGCAAAGAAAAATGATTACTTATTGTCACATTCTACATGATTGGTCTAGTGGGGGTTGGGGTAGATGAATCAACATTAAAAAATTCTTATTATTTAATTTGTGAGAGAATAAATCCGACATAAGATAGTATGTCCATCACAAATAGTGGAGTCAGTGTGCAAAATGTTGTTTGTGATGGAAATAATTCTTCATAGTTTGTGAGGGACAATGCATCCATCATAAATAAAGAAGAAAAAGTTGTGAAAAACTAATCATTTGTTGCGATATGTGACATCAACAATCTCATAATTTGTGGGAAATTTGTGTCCATTACACATAGTGAATGAAATTCATAAAGTTGTCATTGTTTGTGACAATACCAAAAAATCCTTGGTTTAAGTGTTTGTGACGCCAAAATTGCAAGAATATTATTCCACCACAAACTCATTTTGTGACGGATTTTTTTTATATTGTGATGTATTTGACCCCTTGCTAATTTCAATTTTTCTAGTACATTTTGAAAAAATTACCAAACAACTTGTAGCTTAAAAGAAGCTTTTAAGCTAAAAAACAAAAATTTGACAAAGAAATTACTTATTTTTTTAAGCTTTATTAATGTTTTACTTTTACTTAGAAGTAACTTTTAAGTAAAAAATAAGTTGGGCAAAACACAACCCAAGAATCATGAAATATAACTAATTTTTATCATTGATCTTTAATGCTTCTATTAATTAATTATATTTTGACTAGTAAAATATATGAATAGTTTAATATTTTTTTTTCTAAAGTGGTCATTTAATTTTTAAATGTTTTAAAATGATCCTATTTTAATTCATGACAAGTTAGCTCTTTCGAAAAATTATATTTTTTAAAATTTTGGAACAAGATTTTTTTTTAAAAAAAAAAACTATTGATTCAAGATGTAAAACTTGTCACCTTACATTCACCTACATGAAAACTATATGAATCAACTAATATTCGAAAAAAAAGTTCATAAACATAGTGAAAATAGCATGAAAAATGAGTTTTGTAATTAATAAGAAAAACATGTGACATCAGAATTTTAGGTTTTTGGTTGCTCACGAGACTCACTTTTCATGCATTTTCCCCTTGCATATGTCTCATTTTGGTCCAAACAATAATTGATTTTCCTAGTTATCATATAGATGAATCTAATGGGATAAATTTTACATCTTGAATCAATAAAAAAAAAAAACTTCAAAATCGTACCTTATATTTTAGCCTTATACTTTCAATAAGTTGTTAATGCATGTTCATGAATACGATGTTGACATGTTCAAATAATATAGATTATTTTAGATTACTAATATTCTTTAAGGTGAGGAATGTTTCTCAAGCATTGTAAAATCACAATGAGCAGCAAACTCTATTTTTGAGTATTAGGTTTCATATCCAAGACTTGAATTTGAGACCACTAGATAAGTTGTAATGATTTTGTGTCAATTGATTCACTTGCTCATGATAATTCTAGACTTTTTAATACAAGTGTTTAACCCATGACATGCATGACATATAGTTTGCTTAGAGAAATGCATGGAATGCACACTTTAACATTATTTTGGTGAATGGAATGCATTCTTTAATAGTACTCCATTTGTCTCAATTATAAGAGAAAAAAAGACATTCCACACTTGTTAAGAAAATTAGTCAACTTCATTAAATAGTGTCATTTTCAATTAAAAAATAAACAATTTTTTTCTAAACTATCCTTCATTAACAGAACTTAATATCAAGCATAAAAATGTTTTTGACCTTATTAAATGAAGATATTTTGGAGATAGTCTCATTAAATAAGACGTAAGTAATTGAGATTTTCTTATATTTGATATCAATACATAAGAGTTTTGGTGCTTATATTCGAAACCGAAGGATGTACTCTTTTGAACATACTCTTTTATAATAGTTAGAATTTGTCAAAAATTTTAAAACTTCTTGAATCTCACATCTTATTTACTGAACCTCTATCCAAGTTTTGTAGTTTTCCATAAGTTTGACTAATATAGAATGTGTTGGAAAAGTGTACTCCTAACACTCATATTTGGTTTATAGAGAAAATAGTCTATGTATTGACAATAAAAAGAAGTTTTTTATTGTCATCCAATGACATACTATCATATATGATAAGGTTGATGATTTTTACAACAACTACCTCTTAAAAGTCATATTAATGATGATTTTTATTGGTGCCAATTAAATTAACAATGCTTAAAATTAAATTTTTTGTTATATACTCAAACATAATTTTTTTTGAAATTTTAAATATTTATAAAAGATATTTTTGGTCATAAATTGATAGTATAGAATAATTTTTACACTATCATTCATTCATAAATCGTCATTGACATGACTTTTAAAGTAATTGTCATACAAGTGATCAAACTTACCACATATGATAAGTTGTGATTGAATGATAATATAAGTTATTATTACACTATTAGTGCATATCTTATTTCTTTTTATAAAAAATTACCAAACAACGTTTAGCTTAAAATGAACTTTTAAGCTAAAAAAATGTAAATTGGAAAAACAACTTATACTTATTTTTTTAAGCTCTAATTTTTTTACTTTTACTTAAAAGTATCTTTTAAAGTTGGGCCAAACACACCCCAAGCATCTTGAAATATAACTAATTTTATCATTGGTCAATGATGTTTCTACTAAATAATTATATTTTGACTAAAAATATAGGAATAGTTCCTTATCTTATTTTTTTTTTGTTTCTAAAGTGGTCCCCTAATTTTTTTTAAAGTTTTAAAATGGTTCCTAATTTAATTCACGACAAATTAGTCTTTTTGAAAAATTGATCATTTTTTTATTTTTGAACATTTTTTATTGATTCAAGAGTTGAAGTTGGTTATATTAGATTCACTAACATGAAAATTATATGAATAAACTAATATTAAAAAAAATTCCATAAACTTGGTGAAAATAACATGGAAAATGAGTTTCATGAGTAATAAGAAAAACATGTGACATTATAATTTTAGGTTTTTTGTTGTTAATGGAACTCATTTTTCATGCATTTTTCGCCTCGTATATGTCTCATTTTGGTCCAAACAATACTTGATTTTCAAAGTTATCATGTAGATGAATCTAATGGAACAAATTTCACATCTTGAATCAATAAAAAATGTTCAAAATTGTACCCAAAAATAAAAAAAAACAATAAGTTTTTTGTAAGGACAAACTTTCATGAATTAAATAAGAAAACCATTTTAGAACTTTTAAAAGTTAGGAAACCAATTCAGAACAAAAAAATAAGTTAAGGGGCCATTTGTATATTTTAACCTTATATTTTCAATAAGTTGTTAATACATGCTAACAAGTATGGTGTTGGCATACTCAAATAATTTTATATTTTTTTTACATTACAAGTACTATTTAAGATCAGAGATATTTCTCGAGCATTGTAGAACCACTATGAGCAACAAACTCTATTTTTCGAAATTAGGTTTCATATCCAAGACTTCAATTTGAGACCACGGGAAATATTGTAACAATCTTGTGTTAATTGTTTCACTCACTCATAATAATTATAGACTTTTACATACTAGTGTTTAACCCATGATGTGCACAACACATTTTTCTTAGAGAAATGCATGAAATGTACTCTTTTTTTTTTGTGTGTGTGAATGGAGTGCACTCTCTAATAGTACTCCCTGTGTCTCAATTATAAGTAAAAAAATATATATTTGAAACTAATTAAGGAAATTAGTCAACTTTGTTAAATATTGTCATTTTCAATTATTTTTCTCACTAAACTATACTTCATTAATGGAACTTAATATCAAACATAAAAATGTCTTTTGCCTTATTAATTGATTGTATTTTGGAAATAGTCTCATTAAATAAGACATAAGTAATTGAAATTTATTTATATTTGAGACGAATAAGTAAGAGACTTTTGTTTCTCATATCTCATATAGGAGGAAGTACTCTTTTGAACATACCCTTTTATATTAGTTAAAAATTGTTAAAAATTATAAAACTTTGTGAATCTCACATCTTATTTAATGAACCTCTATCATAGTTTTATAGTTTTCAATCAATTTTAACCAATATAGAATGTGTTGCAAAAAGTGTACTCCTAGAACTCACATTAGGTTTAGAGAGAAAATAATCAATGTATTGACAATAAAATAAATTTTTTTTCCTGTCATCCAGTGACAAATTATCATGTGGTAAGGTTGTTGATTTTTACAATAATTACCTCTTAAAAGTCTTATCAATCATGATTTTTTATTGGTTGAAAATTACATTAATAGTGTATAAAAATTAAATTTTTGGTTATATACTCTAACATATATTTTTTAGAAATTTTAAATATTTTTAAAAGAGATTATTGGTCATATAAATTGATAGTATAAAATAATTTTACACTATCATTCAATTACAAATTGTCGTTGATATAATTTTTAAGATAATTATTGTAAAAGCCAGCAAATTTATCATACATGATAAGTTGTGATTGAATGATAGTGTATATTTTTATTAAAGTATTGGTGCATAGTCTTATATTTTTTTTTTGTAAAATTGTATGAACATATTCTATTAAAAAATTTAAAAGGATTTAAAGTATGTTGAACTTAAATGTTTTCAATTATAAACAATACTTTGAATAAATTAAAGGCTTAATTTCACTTTTTACTAACAAGTTTTTTAGTTTTGACGAATTTTACTCTGACAAATTAATTTGGCGCATTTTACTCCCAACTTTTAATAAACTTGCAAATTTTATCCTTTGTCATTTTACCCTTAACTTGATTTCAATTTCTACACCCAACTTTTTTTTTGAACAAATTTTACACCTAACATTTTTACTTTTTGGTGAATTTTACCTTAAAGTTATACTTTTTTGAAAAAATTTATCCCCTAACTTTTAAAATTACTAATAGATAAATGACGGAAGGTAATTATTATAAACATTAAATATTTTACTATTCATCCATGACAATGCACGATTAAACAATTGCTTAATTTTTTTTATATTATGAGGATATTCTAATTAAACTCATAAACAAGACACTAATGACTTGTTCAAAATTTGGTAGCTAGACAAGACACAAAGAACAAAGAAAACCCTATTAAAAATATAGGAATCATCCCTTATCTTATTCTTTGTTCTAAATTGGTATCCTAACTTTTAAAAGTTCTAAAATAGTCCTCTTACTTATTTAAATCATGACAAGTTAGTCTTTTCAAAAAATTAATCAATTTTATTTATTTATTTTTGAACATGATTTTGAACCTTTTTTTTGTTGAATTCAAGACATGAAACTTGTTTCATTATATTCACCTTCAAGAAACTATAGGAATTAACTAATATACAAAAAAGGCCATAAATTTAGTGAAAATTATGTGAAAAATGAGTCTCATGAATAATAAGAAAAGAATGTGACGTTAGATTTTCAAGTTTTCAATTGATCATGAGACTCATTTTTTATGCATTTTTCAGCTTGTTTAAGTCTCTTTTTGGTCTGAACATTAGTCTTCATGTAAATGAATTTAATGAAACAAATTTAACATCTTGAATCAATAAAAAATGTTCACAACTGTGTTCAAAAACTGAAAATGATGAATTTTTCGAAAGGATCAGCTTCCAGGAATTAAATAAAGGGACCATTTCAGAACTTTTAAAAGTTGGAAGATCAATTTAGAATAAAAAATAAGTTAAGGGACCATTTGTATATTTTAGGAAAAAATATAATTAATACAATGATATAATTAATATGAAATAGAAAATGGTTGCTTACTTTAAAATTATGTAGAATATATAATAAGACAATTTTGTTATCTAAGAACAAACACATTATAACAAACATGGAATGTGCGGAAATGGACTTTACCTTGTCATTAAACTTTGCCCAGAAACAAGTTAAGGCTCTTCAGGCAAGATGCACTTCCCTTTCCAAGTCTCATCTATATATTCAAGAATCACAAGAGACTCTATTATGGGTTTCTCATTGTGAAAAAAAAAAACAAGAACCTTCTTATGGATAGGATTGTATTTGAGTAGAAGTTAGTTCTTATGCTCCAAATTATGTTCAAGGGATTCGTATTGGATTCCATTTAGTTTCAGTGCAAGCTACAACCTATAAACAAATGGGCTTCCAACAACTCCCAAAAGTTTCACTTCCTCTTTGTGACTTTCAGCCATTGTAGAACTTCAATTTGTTGGACCTAGACTTTGATTCATTGTAAGTTTTTTGCTTTTATTTATAGATATGAAGTTATCTTGTTGAAAGAAAGAAAGTTAGATTTTATGTTTCAATATATTTTGACTTCTTTAATGTGGACAACTTCATTTGAAATATATCTTCCATCATCATCATCATCATCATCATCATCATCATCATTATTATTATTACTATTATCACAGTAGAATATCAACATGGCATCAATCCTCAAGATTTTATTTATTTTTACTAAATCTCTTAGGAATCTTACTCGTCTATTCCTAATTATAAGACTCTTTCAATTAATTCACGTCTTTTAAGAAAAATAGTTAGTTTTGTTAATCAAATTAAATTTGAAAATTATTTGTACTATTATTCTGAAATTACCCTTTTTATCTCGTTGTGTACTTAATTATTTCTTAGTAATGTTTGGAGAGAATAATTAAGTAAAGAGTATGTAGGAAAAAAATAATTAATGCATCTAGAAATTAGAAGAAGGATCTTATAAAAAGGGACAATTTTGTTTTTTGAAAATAACCTTATAATTAGGGATAGAGGGAGTAACGACTAAGAAATGTTACATTACTATTAGTATTTCTCACACCCACACACACAAATCAATAGATGTGACGAATACAATAAATATCCACGGCCAATTCAAATATGAAACTTCTATGATTTACTTTTTATAATTTAATAAATGACTAATTTAGTTCTTGAAACTATATTTCGTTGTCACAATAAGGGATTAACTTTGTTGGTTGAGAAGAATATGTAAATTGTTGTAAATATTTTGGTATCCATCTTTGATTTTTATGGATAAAAATATATAGTTTGTTGTCACAATATTTATTTTTGTAATTAAGAAAAACATTATTACTCATAAAATTTTTTGTTGTTTGGTTTTTTAATGCAATGCCTTGAGCCTCCTCCTTTTATTGACTTCAAAGATATATCCATTACGAGATCAAAGCCTTGATAAGGTATCCATTGTGGGATTGAAGTGTTGCTCAAAATTATCTATTGTCTCATAGTTGTTAGTATAGTGCTACGTGGCAAATGAAGGAGAGAT
This sequence comes from Glycine soja, assembly GCF_004193775.1. Taxonomy (NCBI): domain Eukaryota; kingdom Viridiplantae; phylum Streptophyta; class Magnoliopsida; order Fabales; family Fabaceae; genus Glycine; species Glycine soja. Next base: position 18,022,258 of record NC_041004.1, on the reverse strand, counting down.
ATAAAGGAACAAACAGACAAACAGTACAATCCTTTGCAACAACATATTCCTCTGCTTTACTATTTGTAGGAGTTTGACTCTTGTAAGAATACATAATTTTCTATGTTTACTTTGCACACATACTTCAAATTTAAATGTTAGCAAAATTTAAATATCAAATATCAAGAGGTAATACAAAAATATGAGTTTCTAGAACATGTATCAATCTCGAGATGTGTACATGTGTACTGTGCAATTATTGGATGATAACTAATTTAGAAATCATTTGTGTAAGTTAGTTAGCTCATTTTGGTTGCTTAAAAGTACACAACAAATACCATGCTAGTCTTCACAAAGGTTTGGACACTTGTTTAAATATAGTAAGTTCGACACTAATTAGTACATTAGGTTATTATTTGCTTAAGAAGGAAAAGTCTTGTTGCTAAAAAAAACTTTTGATTTATATTCAAGAAGCTTGAGAAGAAAATAAAATTAGAAGAAATTGGTTTTGATCCACTTCAATTTTTTCCTTTATAATGGAAACATATTTTTTTAAAATGAACATTTATAAAATGAAATATATTTTCTTATTATTAATATTTTTTAAAATTATTTATATGTCCAAGTTATATACAAGTTAAAATATATTTATAAAGATAATGGTATTTGGAACAAGCATTTGTATAAGATATATATCATTAATTATAATTATGTTAATAAATTTTAGAAACAATGGCATGTAGTGAACAAATTAATACACCACTATATCATAGGGACAAGTCTATATTAGAGTGCATTAATATATCTATATTTATCTATCTATCTAATATATGTAAATGAGAGTTGGAACTCTTATAACCATTACATCAAAATTTTAACTTCATAGTTGTTAATTTGAATCGATTTGATCTAACATTATTGAAAAATTAAATGCCTTGCATTAATGTTCAATATTATAATTATCAGTAAATTAAAATTTATTATCAGATATATGTACGTGTAAAATTAAAATAATAATAATTATTATTACATACTAATTCATTATAAGATATTAAATTTTTTACATTCTAATAAATTTAGGCCAAAAAAATAATAAATACCTATTAATACATATACTAAATCAACTAATCATATTTGTTATGAATTAAATTATTATATTTACTCTTGAATTAAATTTGTAACAATTAAGTCATGATTAAAAAATAAATCTAATATATACAGATTTTAAGAAGTATAATTTTAAAATAAATATTGTTATTTTTGTTAAAACTGAATAAAATATATAATTTTAAAATAATTAACAAGTACATTTAACTAATAAAATTAAGCAATTTCAATAATGTTTTTTAAATAATTAATTTTTACAAAAAACTCATTTAAAATATTAATATATATACTATATGTAAAAGACTTAAAACTTTTAGAACCGTTGGCTCAAAATTTTATCTTCATCCTAATTGTTGATTTTAATCAATCTAATGAAACATTAGCAATTGTTGAATTAAAACTTTAACTTCATTTATAGTTATTTAATTTATTTAAAATAAAATTTAAATTTTTTGTAAAAGTAATTTCAAAAATTCATTTAGACTTGATTATAAAAAGCTAAAATAACAAATAAATTTTAAAATAACATTTTATGGTACAAAAATTAAAACATTTTTTTGAAGTTGTATAAATATCTACCAATAACGTACAGTTACTTGACTTAAAAACAAAACTTCGTTATAGTGGTTGATTTAAATAAATTTGATCTAACATTAATGAAAAAGTGTCTTGTATTAATGCTCATTATTATACAATCCTGTACTCAATATAACATGTGAAAATATCAATATTAATTATCATTAAATTGAAATTTATTATGAGATATATGTACATGTATAATAATAATAATAATAATAATAATAATAATAATAATAATAATAATAATAATAATAATAATAATAATAATAATAATAATAATAATTCTTTCATATTGATTCATTATAAGATATTATAGATAAGTTTTGCATTCTTATAAGTTTAGGGCATAAAAAATACCCATTTTTTAAATTGGTAAATATTAGTTGTTAATGGTTAGTTTTTTTATTAATGGAGAGACAATGATCTAATCTAATCAAATCCAAGACCTTTCTCTATCTCACTTCTCTTTTTACCACCAAATCAAACTTATAACTCTTATCCATCAATACATATAAATGGGAACTAATCATATTTGTAATGAATTAAATTTATTATATTTATTCGTGAATTAAATTTGTAACAATCAAGTCATGATTTTAAAAAATAAATATAATATTATAGAGATTTTAAGAAATATAATTTATAAATAATTATTATTATTATTTGTTCAAAATGAATTAAAAATATCATTTTAAAATAATTAACAAGTACATTTAATTAGTAAAAATCACACTATTTCAACAAATTCTAAGTTTTTTCTACAACAAACACATTTAAAATATTGATTATAAACAAACAAAAATGAAATACATATTAACATCATATCTAAGATAACAAAAATAAACATTCATTTTCAAATAATTATATTCATATTTTAAGATTTTTTTTTTATATTTTTAATATATATATATATATTTATTTATTTATTTATTATAAATATTTCTTTGCTATTATAACGGAAATACAATAAATCACACTAAAAGGGGAATTGAATAGTATGTTAGTCAAAATCTAACATATTTTTGACTGAAAGGTGTTTATTAAATAAACCACTTTATATAAACTCTTGACTAGTGACTTAGATAAGTTTACTTAAGCACTAACAGAGTGTTGTCCAATGATGTATAAAACTTATTTCCAATTAAAACCTTGTGTGTAGAATGTATCAATAATATACTTTAAAAATACTTTGACGAGCTAAAGAAGAGTAGTAAACATACTTTATTTTATACTGGTTCACTTAACCTAAACTACATCCAGTTCTCTTTTACCAACCAATAAAGGGTTTCACCAATCAAATTTGATTACAACAAGTATTTTTTTCCTACCACTTACAAGTATTCTTAAGGCCACTACTAGCACAACCCTTAGACTCTTCATAAATCTAAGAACACACAAGTATTGTTTTATCAATAAGCCACTCCTGGCTTTCACATACTTAAGTTTGGTTAGAATTAGAGATTCTTTACAACACTCAAAGAGTAAATTTACAATGAATTGAGTTCTACTCTCTTAATAATACTTTGTACATTACAAGGAATACACTCTTTTAGGCTTAGTGTATTTCTACAAATGATGTTCTTTTCTCTCTTTTCTTGATTCACGACTTCTATTTTTCTGTGTGTGTTCATCTCTCTTCTTTGAATCATTGATGTCCTATTTATATAAAGAGACTTATAATTATGGAGAGTATGTCCAGTATCAAATAATGTGACCATTGTAGGGCTTGATCTTGTTTCCTGAATAGGCTGATATTGCATGTCTTTGTCTGATAGGATCAGAACTTTCCATAACTGTCATTCATAACTCAATATGGTCATTAGAAATATAAAAAGAAATATAAGAAATATTCGAAGATATATTCCTTTTAAATAGAATCATATAAATGACATAAACCAATGAATTCAAATATACGTGCATATTTCAATCAGAGTTTGGATGGATTGGACAAGTACTTTTTGTTTTCAGTAGACGAGGTATCCATTCATGGCCAAGTCTTACCTAGGGTTGCTTCCTGTCATCAAACATGTTGACTTACATGCAACAAATTAGTTAACACAAATTTATATATTTGTTTTCATCAAAAACTTAAGAGATGTCTTGGTCATCCAGTGATAGAGCGTCCAATGTCTAACAATTACTTATAGAAAGAATGAATCATAATAATTTTTAATAGGATTAAATTTTAAAGACTATTCAATTAAAATTATAATGAATCATCTTCATCAATTTTAATATAATTATATTTAATTCAATTTTTGTCAATTTTAATATAATTATGTTAATATGCCACCACATATTTTTTATCAATATATGCTGCTACATATTTTTAATTATATAATTTAAATAAATCCGTGCATGGATTTAAAATCTAGTTTAGGCTAAATTGTACTTTTAATATGCTATAATATCTAATTTGTGATTTTAATCCTTTTTTTAGATTTGAACCCATGATCTTGTCCTTTTCTTCCACTAAGTAAATCACTTATTAACTTAGTTGTAACTTGTTTGAATCATAATATAAACACTTTGTTATTTTTTACAAAAATATTTATTTCATCTGTCTCGTTATAATTGTCGTGTAAGAAAAACAATTATTCCAAAATAATTATGATTTTAGTTTCTCAATGTAATATTAATTACCATTTTCCACTTATATCCCTTTAATATTAATGATGAACTACAAAATCTATAAATGATCATATGGAGTTAATTTTGTAAAATTATTATTCCTTCATATATTTATTACTCTTTTTTGGCCTGTACAAAACAACCTAGGATGACAATTATTTTGGGATGAAAGGAGTGATTCATTTGATGTCTAATTTGAGTGTATATATATATATATAATGATTCTTAATAAGGGCATAATTGGTACATTGGTAACATTTTTTTTTACAAATTTAATAAAATGAACAAAATTAATTATTTTTATTGGTATATGTGAATGATGTTTGAAGGACTTTAAAATAAAGGCCAAAGGGAGTATATTTCATAGATACAATAGTTTCTAGTAAGTAACTATTTAACAGGGATGTGAAAATTGAATTGGATCGGTCAGTCTAACTTGGAATTGGTTGCCTAGTTAGTCCAATTTAGTCATTAGATCAATTAAATATATGACTCAAATTAGAGAAAACCAACTTCACCGATTGTGGTGACTGTCGGTGACTTGCTTAATTTTGAAAACCTAGATCAGGTTAAGCACATCATTTAAAAAAATCAAAATAGCCAAAATATCTCCAACACAAGCCGAATGGTGCGCTTTTTTAATTTTCATTCTCACAAGCACGATTTGTGTAGGGTTCTCTTGAACACTTCACTTTCATCCTAAATATTGCCCCTTCACGACACATTCCACAATGACTTTTGCTAGCATGAAGGCTTGAGCAACATCGCAACGTTGTTGTTTGTCTTACGCATAGGTTGTTTATCTGTTGTTCTTCGTAGGTAAAAATCTCCAAATCTCCAATATTTTGTTTTAGAGTTTCTACCTTCTGGTTTAAATTGGTAAATTGAATTTAATGATTTTTTTCCATATGTTCATCTTTGAAAGTTGAGATCGAAGTGTTTGAACTTCGAATAATCAATGTTGTTTTGGAGATATATGTGTTTTTTGAATGCAACAACTTTTATTAGTTCTTATATTGTCATAAACTTTGTGATGCTAAACTTTTTGTATTTGGATGTTTATGCTAAAGGTGTCATATTGGATAGTTTACTTTGATTGTTTTTCTTATATAGTTTCAACCCTTTGTAATATTTCTTATGAATACCACATTTTTGTGTTATTTAATTCTTTACTTGTTGGAAATGACTTACATAGTAGTTCATGATAAAAAAAATGACTTATAATGTTTTTACAAAGTAGTCAATGAATGTTGATATAATTTTTAGTGTTTGATTCAATTTTATTTGAAATGATTAATCTAAAATGAAATTAGTTGGACAACATTACATAATTGAATAATCTTGAGTGAAATTATCTTAGAATATTAGGTACTTTAAATTTTGGAGTAAGGATTGATCAATCAAATTATGTTAGTATGTGTGTGTGTAAAATTTTGATGAGTGGCGTGTACATTAAAATCCTTTCACTCTAGCCACGCCTGGTCCAACACATCGAGCTTAACATTTTCTTTTACGAAGTCACTGAACTCCATGTCCATTTCACATGCGGCCACTTCATCAAATGTTGTTAATGCAGTCATTTCATAAAATGTTTTCAATGTTGGAACAAACTTCTCCTTCCTATCAATGCTACCAAAAAGAGTCAAAACTTTATTAACTCCTACCCTTCTTTGGGGAAGGTTGCTTCTGTTATGAATGGTGATTTTTCTCCCTTTGCAGGGCTTACACATCATGTTGGAGAAAAGCTTGGTTGGCCAAAAGATGGTTTAGGAGGAGTGGGTTGCTAGGCATTGAGTGTAGAACATAAATGCTTGTGAGAAATTACACTAAATTTTTGGAGAGATGAGATTGGATCAAAATGATTTGTTAAGTCATCAACATAGAGCACATAATAAATGTGTGCAACAATTTTTTATGCCAAGCTCTGTAGTACTCATGATTAACTCTCCAGAATGGATTTCCCAACATCCTATAAAATAGACAAGACAATTGTGAAGTGATTAGATCAAAATTTTCAACACCCAAAATATGTCTTAAGCCTCTTTATATTTCTTAAGTGTTGAAGAGTTTGATCTCAACACTTCAAAATTGTTCTGTCTATTTTCTAGAATGTTGGGAAATCCATTATGGAGAGCTAATCATGAGTATTAGAGAGCTTGGCATCAAACATTGTTCCACACATTGATGATCTGCTTAATCTTGATGACTTGACAAAACATTCGGATCCAATCTCATCTCTCCCAAAAGTTAGTGTAATTTCTCACAAGAGCATTTTTGTTCCATACTCAATGCCTGGACAAACCACTCCTCCTAAACCATCTTTTGGCACACCAAGCTTTTCTCCCACATGATATGTTAGCCCTACAAAGGGAGCTAAATAACCATGGGTCAATAAAAGCAACCTTTCCAATAGAGGGGTAGGAGCCAACAAATTTTTTACTCATTTTGGTAACATTGAGAGGAAAAAGAAGTTTGTTTCAACATTGGAAACATTTGATGAAGTGGTAGCATGTGAACAAACATGGAGTCTAGTGATTTTGCAGAAGATGTAAAGCTCAATGTGTTGGACCGGACGTGGCTATAGTAAAAGCATTTTAATGTACAAGTCATTTATCAAAGTTTAATATTTTTAATATATATATATATATATATATATACTGCAAATAATGATAATATGAGTGGCAGGGGAAGAGGTACTGGTGGAGGGATTAGTAGAGGTAGCGGTATCACTATTTTTCCAATACCTTGTACTTTCTAACTGAGGCATTCTATTGGGCAACCCACTGTAACACCTCGTGTTAGTTTGTGAGGACATTCATTGATCTTAAGAGCAGTCGGGTAGTGTTAGAGCTGGTTGCTGATGTCTCACAAAGTACTACCTACAAAGGATGGAGGGTTCTGACCAATAAGGAGTTGAGTGAAGTGTCATCGTGTGAAGTGTTGTAGTGTGAGAGTCATCGAGAAGTTGAAAATCAGTGATGTTACAACTCACACATCTTACACTTCAACATCGTTCAACATTCCAAACACATACAACTCCCCAACTTAACCAGTCTACATCTAGCTCTCTTTCTAGCCCACACATCCTACTGGACAATCCACTCATCCTTCCACATCTGAAACACCTTCAAATCCCTAACTTAATTTGTCTACATTTAGTCCTTATTTTCATCCTACACATCCTACTAGATAGCCCACACATCCTTATCCTAGACACCTACAACTCTCCAAATTAATTGATCTACATCTAGTCACATCCGACTGGACAACCCATGCATTATTCCACAACAATCACACAACCACCATCACATGCCCAAGCAGATGTTTCATCTGCTGAAATTCCACTTGTAGAATCATCACATGTTGATCCACCTCCGTAGTTTTGGAGTGTAGACCCCAATGGATGTAGATGGATTTGTCCAAGTCCACAAAACAAGTTTATAACTTTTTCCTTAAGTTCAACAGTAACATGTATGTTAAGAGTTATAACTTGTTCAAAGTTGTTTTCACAGGTTTAATCATTCAAATCATCCCACACATGAAACTACAAAGATAATAAAAAGGGAATTTGAAAGGTGTTGGGAAACTTATGGAGAGGTGAAGAGTCAAAGCCCAAACGTGGAAAAAATATGGTTTGAAGAATTTGAGGTATGATGAGGAAATACATTGTATTTTTAGTAACTTGTTATATATATTTTCATTTCATTAAATTGCACTTTTACAATATAATACTGTTCTAATTTTTTTGGTGTTGTAGAGAAAGTATAAGTGGCTGTCTCAACATGATGCACAAATTAAAAAAAATTGATCATAAAGCTTCTAAAGGGCACTCAAATGCAATGTATAGAGTACGACATGGTGTGAATGTGCAGAGTTGGATTCCAACATTAATGTGTAAGCAATTAGAACATAAATGGGGTGACCTTAATTGGCAAGATCAAGCAAAAACTAATGCCAACAATAGGAATTTCTCTGATGGTTCACTTCATGCAGGAGGATCAATTCCTACATATGAGCATTTTAAGAGACTAGTAAGTAATAACTATATTTACTTTTATATTTCTCGGGAAGAATATTATATTTTACACTTATTTTCATATTTTATTTTCAATAAAAATATGCAAATATGACTCCAACATGCTAGGAGCTGTTTCAAAAGACCCATAAGACTGTTGAGGGTGATTCATGGGTGTTCGCTAAGGCACATATGAATGTTGTAAGTTACATAATCTCATAAGTTTTGGCTTGTGTATGATGTATAAATTGATTGTGATATAATTATAGTGATGTTAAGTGGAAATGCACCAAAATTTGTGAAGTTAAGTGCTTGAAAAGTTATAACTTATGAGTTTTTGTTCATCAATATGCATTTTTCAATGTGTAAAACATTAGAATGCATGGAGATAATCGCATATAATAATATAAATTTTATTTAAATGCATACTTCACATTGGTCAACTTTGTTTCCTACTTTGGTTTACCTAGTACATTAGTTCATCTTTTTAGTGAACTTAGAACATCTATTGGCCAGTTAGGGGACTATTTTATGGAGATATTGAGATTATTTAACTTAAGATAATTCTAGACATGAGATTTGATGTTAAGTTGTACCTAATATGCATAACATGATTGAAATCAAAGGGTTTTTATAAACTAAAAAACAATTATAAATCAGGCTCAGATTTTTAAAATTGAATTTTGCACCCCCTAGTTTACATAAGAATTATTGAATGAAAAAAGAACCATTTTAGGGTGCTAGTGTACAATCTAGTTGTGGTTCCTCTGTAATTGAATTATCTACATGATAGACATCTTCAATTGAATTTACAATGTTGAATGCTAAGTCTTCTAGTACTCAAGTAACTTTCTATTATTGTTTTCTCTACATCTTGCATAAGATATTTGGTGTAAACTATTGATATTTGGCACTTCTCTTTTATCTTGTTTACTTCCCACAATAGATATCCATATGATGGTGTACTAAAATGTTCTACATTTGTTAAAATGTCTATGTAAATGTCTTTTTGGTATTTCTTAACTTGGTTTTTCTGTATGATGTAAGTTTGTTTTTATTTTTCTTTTGACCCTATTTTGAGATTTGTATACATTGACTATATATGTGTGAATTATGATGATTTTGGTGACTTAATATCATGATATCATTTACATTCATTGTACATGATTTATTAGTTTGATTTAAACTTTATTTTTTTCTGAACAAGTATAGAAAACACATTTTAAAGAGAGACTCATAGGAGATATTTGAGGAAGGGAAATACAAACCTTCTTCCTCATCCATATCATCTGATGGCTTTTCACTTTATGAGCTCAAGTTTCCAATTCTACAAAAGGAAATAAGAATTAGAAAGACATGTTTCTTGCATCACAAGATGGTTGTTAGTTTTGTGAGAAAATGACTTGATTTATGGAGAGTTTTTTCTCTTGGTCAAACATCTCAATCAATTCATTATGGCCCAAAACCTCATGTAGATGATCAACAAGATGAGGAATTAGATGATAATATGGATGTTTAGAAATTTATTATATATTCTTATTAAGTTACAAATTGTGAGACTCTCAATAGGTATTTTGAGACTTTCAATGTTCAACAAAAGTTTGAATGTTGTTGATATATCTACGGCTAGAAATTATGAGATTTTAAACAAAAATTTTAATTCTATTTTAATTTTTATTATATTTGATTTTAATTTACTCTTTTTATTTACGAATTTGCATAGAAAAATGATTACTTATTCACATTGTACGCACATGATTGACTGGAGGGTTGGGGTAGATGAATCAAAATAAAAAGGAAATGCTTACTACTTCCTTTGTGAGGTAATAAATCCATCACAAATAATGGAGAAATAGGTGTGTCAAATGTTGTTTGTGCGAGAGACAATGCATCTGTGACAAATAGAGAAGGAAATGTTGTGACAAACTAATCATTTGTCACAATATGTGACAGCGACAATCCTTCATTATTTGGGAGGAATTTGTGTCCATCATAAAATTTAGTGGAAGAAATTTCATCATTGTCTATGACGGGACAAAAAAGTCCCTCATTGAAGTATTTGTGACATCAAAATTTGCGAAATCATTATTCCATCACAAACTCATTTCGTGATGGTTTTTTATTTAGTTTATGACGATTTTTTTAGTAGTGACATTTTAAAAACCTTACCAAACAACTTTTAGCTTCAAATGAATTTTTAAGCTAAAAAGGTAAATGTAACAAACAACTTACTTTTTTAAGCTCTAATTTTTTACTTTTACTCAAAAGTAACTATTAAGTAAAAAATAAGTGGGGCCAAACACACCCCAAGAATCATGAAATATAACTAATTTTATCACTAGTCTTTAATGCTTTTATTTATTAATTATATTTTGACTAGTAAAATATAAGAATGGTTCATTTTCTTTTCTTTTTTTTGGTTCTAAAGTGGTCCCCTAAGTTTTTAAATGTTTCCTAATTTAATTCATGACAGGTTAGTCCTTTTGAAAAATTGATAATTTTTTTGAACCTTTTTTTATTGATTCAAGACGTGAAACTTGTTTCATTAAATTCACGCATGTGAAACTATATGAATAAACTAGTATTCAAAACAAAAAGTCCATAAATGTAGTGAAAATAGCATGAAAAATGAGTTTCAAGAGTAATAAGAAAAACATTTGACATTAGAATTTTAGGTTTTTAATTGCTCATGGGACTCACTTTTCATGCATTTTTGTCTTGTATATGTCTCATTTTGGTCCAAACATTACTTGATTTTCATAGTTATCATGTAGATGAAGCTAATTGGATAAATTTCACATCTTGAATAATAAAAATGTTCAAAATTGCACCCAAAAATAAAAAACAAACAATTTTTTTTAAAAGGACAAACTTGGCATGAATTAAAGAGAACCATTTTAGAACTTTTAAAAGTTAGGAAACAAATTTAGAATTAAAAAATAAGTTAAGGGACCATTTATATATTTTAGCTTTATATTTTCAATAAGTTCACGAGTATGGTGTTTGCATATTCAAATAATTTTAGACTTTTTTTTAGATTCCAAGTATTCTTTAAGAAGAGAAGTATTGCTCGCGCATTGTAGAACCACTATGAGCAACAAACTCTATTTTTGAATAATAGGTTTCATATCCAAGACTTGAATTCGAGACCACTATAATGTTGTAACAATTTTTTGTCAATTGATTCCCTCGCTTATGATAGTTCTAGACTTTTTAATACTGGTGCTTAACCATGCACGACACATATTTTGCTTAGAGAAATGCACGAAATGCACTATTTTATTTTTCTATGAAGCATTTAATATTTTTTTCAATAGTTACTCTTATTGAATATACTAAGTATTTGTGCTTTTTTATTGATAGTGATGTATAATACTCATCGACTTTAATATTTTCACATCATCGATCGACAAAAAGTTAATGATTTTTAATAAGGGCATAATTGGTACATTGGTAACATTTTTTTTTACAAATTTAATAAAATCAACTGAATTAATTATTTGTATTGGTATGTGTGATTGATGTCCAAAGTACTATAAAATACCCTAACACAAGTTGAACGATTTTTAAAAGTCCAAAGTATTATAGGGTCATCCTATAATACTATTCTAACTTTTTTGTAATTTAGAGAAAGTAGAGGGTATGATGTGGTGTTGATGTAGGGAATTGAATTCTAGCAACCACATAAGTGAATATGATCCTACATTTTAACCCAAAACATTAAGGCTAGGTATATAAATTTTTATTTTATTTATATGATATTCAACCTTCTCATTTTTACACGATGTAAGACTTTGTCTCATACTTGTACTCCAATACACATATACACACTCTGGACTGTTAAGCAACAAGGAGAATCAATAAGTGGAGCATATCAATTTTTTTTAATCTGCACAAATATGGCATGTTTTATATTTAATGTTATTATACCTATGATACACAAATCTGGATAAAATTGTGGCTTTGTTGGATAGCATATTTAATTAGAGCTATATACTGCCCGAAATCTGGACAGGAAGAGCTTCTGCTAGTCATGGGTTGTCTCACTAGGAGTTGGTGAAAAGCAATGTCAGTGGTAGAGTTTTAGTGGACATGCTTGCTTGTAAGGATCACAATTGTAGAGTGCTAGTGTTGTTGTTAGTGATCTGATTTTTGACACAAGCATTGCTAAGATGCTATTACTTTAACATTTCATTCTTTATAATTCAATTATTTTGAAAATTGAGGTAGAAGACTTCATTTGAAAGTAATTAAAGGGAACATGTCCTTGATTCTAGAGTTCATAACTTTATATATGTTTGGTAACTTTGTGTTTTAAAAGGAATGCCTGATTATGTTTCAAGTTTTACGGTCTTGAATTAAGGTTATTTTGGTACGCCATAAAGAAAAAAACATGAATATAGTGAATTTGATGATAGAAGGTAATGGCCATTTCAATCAAACGGTGTCAGCGTGGTTGGAAAATTTAATAGAAACTCACTTACATCCTTTTTTAACCATGTAGAACATAATAATCTATTTATATTCTTTCTCCGATTGGTTCCTTCAGAGTGTGTTTGGATAGACTAATTTAACTAAATAATTAGGGGTGGGAATAGGCTAAGCCGGCCTACAGGGGCCTACGACATGACCTACATAAAGCCTGACCTGAACTGACCTATTTAATTAAAAGGTTAGGCTCAGACTTTTTTAAAAGCCTATTAAATTAAATAGAACAGGCTTAGACTTATTAAAAAGCCTTATAAGCCTAATAGGCCGGTCTCTCTCTCTATATATATATATATATTATTTTTTGAGTACCAATATATAATATTATTTTTTGTATACAATTAATTTTTTTTAAACTATCAGACTTTAATTACACATTATTGCTCCATAACTTCTATTCCTATAATCAAGTAAAACACTTTAATTGGTGTGAGATTGACTTTCTTTTTCCTTTAACTTTCCTATTACATTCCTACTCCATAAAATATTAAATATTTATTTTGAAGAAGACTTTTAAAAAGGTTATCAGGCTAGGCTAGACTTTTAAAAAGGTCAGGCCGAGTCAAAATAAAAGTCTTTGATAGACTATAGGCCAGACTTAGGCCTCAAAGATTCATCGTAGGCTAGGCTCAGGCCTTTCAAGGCCTGACCTGACCTATTCTCACCCCTATAGATAATGTATTTTTTATAGGGAATTAAATTATTTTTAATTAAAAGTAACTGTTTGGATATTTTAATAAAATGAATTCAAAATTTTTAAATTTTAAAATGGATTTTAGTTAGTTGAAATAATAGAATTTTAAATTCTATCTTCAAGAAAGTAAATTTCAAATTCTCTCTTCAAGAAAGTAAATTTCAAATTCTCTCTCTCAACACCGTTAACACAAACACCACAGTTTCATCATCATCGCTCCCTAACCTTCTCAGAAGGCCGGAATACATCTCTCTCTGCTGCAAAACCCACCGCAACAACCACGGCTTCTCGACCTCCAAAAACAACATCGCAAATCTGACAAACGGCTTCCTCAACAACCCAACCCTCAGCTCCTGCTTCCTTCTCTGGTTCGCCGACGCAATCCTCCCGAACTCAGCGAGCTTGAAATTGAAGCTCTTCGCCACCTCCGACAACCCAAGGGAAAGACACATGGTCGAGAACCACGACGGCGATGCGTACAAGGCTTGCTCGCATGATGGATCCGATTGGAACTTCTTCGATTTGGTCCTGAAGATCTTTGCGAATATGTGGAACTTGATGAAGTGTTTCTTGAACGACTTCATGTCGGTGTGGTACGCGGTATCGCTGGCGCAGAAGGTGGGATCGAGCTGCGGAGTGCTGTAGAAGAGCCTGTCGCGGCGGTCAGATCCAAACACAGAATTTTAAAAATAAAGAAATTTAAATTGGAGCATTTGAAATTCTCAAACTTTAAAATTCTTTAAAATTTTAAATTGCCTCATCAATGGGTTTGTGATGTGTGAGGGTTTTTCTGAATTCTAGGTGAGAATGGCCTCCTAAGAGAAAAAAGAATAATAAGATCATAGAAATGGACTTAATTCTCATTACTCAACCAATGGAATTAAAACAATGTATAACCATCAGCACAAGTTTCCCATACGCAGAAAATATCTAGATCCTTCCTAATAAACTTGTAACGATCTCCTTCTAGAATAAGCTGAGTCATTATTCTCACTACTAATGATAAAGGATCACTACTTGTAAAGAACATACTCATCCCATTTCTTTGGTGCCAATACATTCCTTTTGGGCCTCTGGTCCACTGCAGAATGGGCCTCAACATCAGCTGCATCATCACACTGAGTACTCATAGGCTCAGTCATAACAGTTTGACACTTTGACTTTCTTAAGATAGCAGTAGAGCCATGTAGAGGTTTGAACCTAACTATCTTACTATGAATATATGCAGAATTTGTGTTGTCATGTTGATTCCAGAAATAAGCAGGATCTTAACTGTTTTACTTTTCCTGTTTTAAGATTATCTTATCTATTTTGAGTTTGAACAAATGGAAGGGTTTATGCTTAATTATGACTGACTTTTTTCAGGTTGGTGAACAACATTTGGCCTATGCATCTCATGAACAATTGAACACCCACCGAGTGTGAAGTATGATGAGCAATATTTTGGTCCTTGCCTGGAGAGTGTTATAATTTCTCTAAAAGCTAGAGGATACTTAAGTTTTGTTCTATCATCTGATTCTTCTCAAATATGTAACTACATTGTCATGAGGTATACGTGATTTTTGAACAAAATAGATTTCATGTCTATCTGTTGAATTTTTCATTATCGAGCTCTAAAAAATATTTGTAGATTGTAAGGTTACTATTTTTCCTTGTTTACCCATGATGCCTTCTCTGTTCCAGAAATCTCACATGCAGTCAATATCTGAGTAATAGAAACTGTAAGATACAGTGTCAATTTGTCATACATCAGATATATATATATATATATATATATATATATTCAATTTTAAGATGCAAGCCATCATACTCATAGAGCAAACCATTGGGTTCATCCAAAATCAAAGCTGCATATATGCTTTCCTCTTCGTTATAGCTTCCTTTTTTTAATTGATTTAGGTAGATTTCTCTATTTTTTTTTTAACTTATTTATTTTATCGGTTTGTATCCTCAAATTTTTACTAGAAATTTCGGAAAATCAAATAAAGGTGTCTTCGACTGATATGGTTTTGCAAACGTATAACAAATTGAATAATATAGTTAAATATGAAATGTCAACAAGAAATCATCCAAAAGATAATAAGTTTAGCCAGAGAAGAAATACAGGATAAAGAGATCCCAAAATCCACACCAATCCCTTCGTTCCACTCATTGCCTAATCATATCCCTCGTTTTCCTCTCCTGCCATCACCTTCCATGTTTTCTTCACACACGAACCACGCCTCACATTACGTGTTGTCGTTGCTTCATTCAATGGATCAATGGCCCCGTGTCCTTGCTCTTGATTTAATTCTTTTGCATTTGTTCCAGTTCGTTAAGTGACTGGATTGAACAATGACAAAGTTGTTGGTGCAAGGAATGTAAGGACAAGAAACGGGTGAACGAATAGGCAAATGAATTTGGACCCTATGGTGCAAAGCTTGTTGCGCCGGTGAGAGTTTTCCACATACGAAAAAGGGGCAACGCGTCTAGGGTTGAAGATAACACTTTGGGTCTTAAAAAGATATAAATTTATTAAACATGGAGTACAGGTAAACAAGTTAAAGTTTTAAATAATGAGGTGAGGTGCACCAATTAGGAGGAGTGTGTTTAAATGAGTATATATATCTTTAATTTAGCTAGGAATTAGCTAGGAAATAAATTTTTAAATTACTATAGATATAGATTAATTTTGGCTACAGATTAACTACAAAATTACTATGAAAATAACCTAGCTAGATAGCTAGATAGCTAGAAACAAAGAAAAATAAACAATATATTACAACAAATTAGTTAGCAAATAACTACAAATTTTTTAAATTAGCTACAAATTAACTAGGATTATTCTTCGTAGTTAATTAGTTACTTGTCCCACGTCAATATTGTAATAATTTTTAAGCTAATTTGTAGTTAATTAATTCTTTTTACTAGAGATTAATTATTAATTTTGTTGTGGCTAATTTAAAAAATTCTTGTAGTAAGGGCATGTAAGGAAAAAAATTAATGCATTTAAAAATTAGAAAATAATCTTATAATAAGGGATAAACAAATTTTTGAAAATGATCTTAATGGAAGGAATAATTGCTAAGAAATGTTATAGTAGTATTAGTGTTTGTCACACCCTATGGTCACAATATTAGTTTTTCGAATTAAGAAAAAAATTCTACTTAGAAAATTTATGATTGCTTGGTTTTTGAATACAATGCCTTAAGAAGTTTAGAGATATGTCCATTACGAGAGAAGGTATTCATTGTGGGATTTGAATCTTCCTCAAAATTATCCATTGTCTCATAGTTCTTTTTGCAATAACACATTCCTCTGCTCCACTATTTGTATGAATTCGGCTCTTGCAGGAATATACTATTTTCTGCATCTACTTTGCACACATATTTAAATGTAGCAAATATAAAATATCAAGAAACTTAGAAATCATTTGTGAAGTTAGTTAACTCCTTTTGGAGACTTAACAGCACACAACAAATGCAATGCTAGTTTTCACAAAGGTTTGGAATGTTAGCAAATATAAAATATACTTTTTTCTGCATCTACGTTGCACACATATTTAAATGTTAGAAAATATAAAATATCAAGAAGAAATACAAAAATATTTAAGTTTTTAGAACATGTATCAACCTCCAGATGGGTAAGGTACACTATGTAATTATTGGTGTTAAAAAACTTAGAAATTATTTGTGTAAGTTAGTTAACTCTTTTTTGACACTTAAAAGCACACAACAAACCCAATGCTAGTTATCACGAAGGTTTGGATGCTTGTTTAATTATAGCACATTGGACAATGGTTAATAAATTAGGTTATTATTTTATTAAAGTGCATCAGAAGGAAAAGTCTTGTTGCTAAAAGAACTTTTGATACTTATTCAAGAAGCTTCAGAAGAAAATAAAATTAGAAGCAATTGTTTTCATTCAGAAATTTTGTAAAATTTATTCTTTCATGTATTTATTATTTTTTCTTGATCTGTATAAAATAACTTAAGATGACAATTATTTTGGGATGGAGGAAGTAATTCAATTGATGTCTAATTTGACTATATATATATATATATATATATTACTCCATATGGTTCTTATTATAAGTCATAATTTAGAAGAAATTGGTCAAGGTGGACACGACCAAAGTGGAGTCCTAGACTTCGTACGTTGGCTTTGAGAGGGGTCTTTTTCAAGAGGACAAAATGGGGGACCAGCAAAGCAAATGACTTTGACACTCAAGTAATTATATGAGTTAGAAGATAAAACAAGTATATGTTTGAATGTAAGCTAGAGTGAGTGATAGAGAGAGAGAAGTGCACAAATGTGTTGCTTGTGTGCTGAAGTATGTAGGATGTGTTGAGGGTTCGATGGAACCTGACATTTATAGGACTGGAATGTAGTTGCGGGTCCTTGTTTGTAGGGACTGTATAGCCTTTGTAGATAATTCCCGGCAGTCGATAGCTAGCAAATAATATTAGAGATAAACTTAACTTATAGATAAAAGCTAGAATATAATTGTATCTTGTAGATAATGTGCAGATTTATAGATAATTAACTACCTACCGATAGATAAAGAGATTCAAGGTTAGAGATAACTTGTTAGTTAGGGAGTCCGACTGTTAAGGGTCGAGTATCTGCGCTCTTATTCTAGGGCTGACGTGGATGGTTAGCACGTGTCTCAGAGTGCCATGTAGGGTGTCACGTGTATTTTGTGGACCCTGAACAATACAAATTTTTTTATTAGCTGCTCATATTGAATATTCTAAGTATTTGTGTTTTTTTATTGACAATGATGCATAATACTTTTGGACTTTAATATTTTCACATTATTGATTGATAACAAGTTAATGATTATTAATAAGGGAATAATTGTTACATTGGTAACACTTTTTTACAAATTTAGTAAAATCAACTAAATTAATTATTTTTAATGGTATATGTGATTGATGTCCAAAGTACTTTAAAATAAGGGCTAGAGGGAGTATATTTTATAAATACAATAGTTTCTTGTAAGTAACTATTTGATGTGCTATGAAAATTGAATTGGATCATTTGGTCTGACTTGGAGCTGGTTGCCTAGTTGGTTTGGTTTAGTCATTAGATCGATTAAGTATATGTCTCAAATTAGACCAAACCAACCTGACCGGTTGTGGTGGCAGTTGGTGGCCTTCCCGATTTTGAAAATCTAGACCGGGTTAAGCACATAATTTCTTTAAAAAATCAAAATTACCAAAATACACACAACACAAGCTAAATGGTGTGTTTTTTTTAAAAAAAATTTCCACTTAGTCTCACTCTCACAAGGATGACCCGTGTAGGGTTCTCTTTGCCGTTTCACTTTCACCCTAAATCTTGCCCCCTTTCTCTATATAACACATTCGAATGTGACTTTTGCCAATGTGAAGGGCTGAGGAGCATCACAATGTCATTGTTAGTCTAACATAGAGGTTGTATGTCTATTGTTCTTCACAGGTGAACATCTCCAAATCCCTGATATTTTATTTCAGAGTTTATGCTTTTTGGTTTTATTTGGCAATAACTTAATTTAAGGACTTTTTTTCCATATGTGCGTCTTTGAAAGATGAAATTGAAGTGTTTGAACTTTGAATAATCAATTTTGCTCTGGAGATATGTAGATCGATTCAGTATACGAATCGAATTAGACCAAACCAACCTGACCGGTTGTGGCGATAGTCGATGACCTATCCAATTTTGAAAACCCATACCAAGTTAAACACATCATTTTTTTAAAAAAGAAAAATGGCCAAAATATGAACAACACAAGCCGAACGATGTGTTTTTTAATTTGCACTTAATCTCTCTCTCACAAGCATCACCCATCTAGGGTTCTCTCCACCGTTTCACTTTCACCCTAAATGTTGCCCCTTTTCCTTCATGACATATTCCACCATGACTTTCATCAGTGGGAAGGCTCAAGGAGCGTCACAATGTCATTGTTTGTCTGACACAAAGGTTGTTTGTCTATTGTTCTTTGAAGGTGAAGATCTCCAAATCCCCAATATTATGTTTTAGAGTTTTTGTCTTCTGGCTTAATTTGGTAATAACTTAATTTAATGATTTTTTTTCCATATGTGCATATTTGAAAGTTGAGATCGAAGTGTTTGAATTTTGAATAATCAATGTTGTTCTAGAGATATGTGTGTTTGTTGATTGCAATAGCTTTTATTGGTTCTTATATTATCATAATTTTTGTGATGCTAAAGGTTTCGTATTAGATATTTGGATGTTTCTACTAAATGTATCATATTGGATATTTGGATGTTTAGTTTTGGTTGCAATAGCTTTTGTTTATACTATAGATTATACTTGTAGTTCTTTGTAAGTTCGTATATCTCTATCAATGAATGTTGAAGTAAATTTTAGGGTTTTGAAAAGGTGGGAATCTTTTTTGTGCTACACATCTCATTGTCCTACATTCTAACCTTGTTTCTGAAAACTACGATGAAACTTTAAGCACATTCTCCCTTTTTAGTGTTTAGAATTTGAAACTTCAATTGAACAATTTGCTTTGTTTGTTTTTCTTATGTAGTTTCAATCCTTTGTAATATTTCTTAAGAATACTACATTTTTGTATTATTTGATTTTTTTACATTTTGAAAATGATTTGCATAGTAGTCCATGATAAAAAGATGACTTATAAAGTTATTACAAAGTAGTCACTGGATGTTGACATAATTTTTAGGGGTTGATTCAATTTATTTGAAATGATTAATGTGAAAAGGAAATAGTTAGACAACATTGCATAATTCCATAATCCTTAATGAAATTATCTTAGATTATTAGGTACTTTAAATTTTGGAGTGTGGATTGATTAATCAAATTATGTTAGTATGCGTGTGTGACACGCACACACACACACACACACATACATATATTAGAAATAATAAACTTTCATAAATGGCTTGTACATTAAGATCCTTTCACTTTAGCCATGCCTGGTCCAACACATTGAGTTTAACATCTTCTATGAAATCACTAGAATCCATGTTTGTTTCACATGTTGCCACTTCATCAAATGTTGTCAATGAACTTCCTTAAATGTTTTCAATTTTGGAATGAACTTGTCTTTCCTATCAATGTTGGCTACTAAAATTAGTCAAGACTATATTAACTCCTACCCTTGTCTGGGAAGGTTGCTTTTGTTGATGAATGGTGATTTTTCTCCCTTTGCAGGGCTAACACATCATGTTGGAGAAAAGTTTGGTGTGCCAAAAGATGGCTTTGGAGGAGTGGTTTGGCTAGGCATAGAGTAAGGAATAGAAATTTTGTTGTGAGAAATTTAACTAACTTTTGGGAGAGATGGGATTGGATCAGAATGTTTTGTCAAGTCATCAACACAGAGCACATTATCAATGTGTGCAACAATGTTTGATGCCAAGGTCTCTAGTACTCGTGAGTAGCTTTCCATAATGGATTTCCCAACATCCTAGAAAATAGTCAGGACAATTTGGAAGTGTAGAGATTAAAATTTTCAACACCAAAAATATGTTTTAAGCCTCGTTATATTTCTTGAGTGTTGAAAGTTTTGATCACAACACTTCAAAATTGTAAAGTCTATTTTCTAAGATGTTGGAAAATCCATTCTGGAGTGTTATCACGAGTACTAGAGAGCTTCGTATCAAACATTGTTGCACATATTGATGTTATGCTCTATGTTGATGACTTGACAAAACATTTTGACCCAATCTCATCTCTCCCCAAAGTTAGTGTAATTTCTCAGAAGAGCATTTTTGTTTCATACTCACTGTCTGCCCAAATCACTCATCTTAAACAATCTTTTTGCACACCAAGCTTTTCTCCATCACGATGTATTAGCCCTACAAATGAAGCTAAATCACCGTTCATCAATAGAAACAACCTTCCTTTGAGAGGGGTAGGAGTCAATAGAGTTTTGACTTATTTTGGTAGTATTGAGAGGAAAGAGAACTTTGTTCCAACATTGGAAACATTTGAGGAAGTTCCAACATCAACAACATTTGATGAAGTGGTAGCATGTGAAGCAAACTTGGAATCCAATGATTTCGAAAAAAAAAAATATGTTAAGCTCAATATCTTGAAACAGATGTGGTTAAAGCGAAAGGATTTTGATGTACAACTCATTTATCCAAGAGAGAATATGAAATGGGTCTCCATCTTCACACTTTTATTCCTCTCCAACTCGCCCCTCACAACCTTCGCAGAAGATGGTAATGTCCCTCTTCTTCAATCTCTGCTCTTTTTGCCTCACATGTTTTCAAGTTGTGGGTATGTGGTGATTCTCATTCATATTTTTTTTCTTTTCATTTTAACTTTTGTGATTCTAATGACAAAGTTTCTTGATGTTTTTTTTAGGAAGTTTCTTACTTTCTTTCTTTTCTCATCTTGCAACTTCTGAAGGACTACATGTTTGGTAAGACTTTTTTTTAGCTTAACTCCTTTTTTAAAAAAGTTATTCTATTTTTTTTGTAACATTTGGTTTGTTTCCCTAACTTTCGAAGGACTTGACGTTTGGTAGAACTTCTTTTGCTTAAGTAATTTTTTTGGTATTTTTTTGTTGATGCTTTCCCGGGAATTTTGGGCTTTTGTGGATGTATGGTTGGATTTTTGGTATATGTCTTTGAATCAGTTTCTGGTGGGTGGGTTTTGTCTGGGAGGAAGTGTGGCTAAGTAATTTTTTTATATTAATATACATCTCTATGTCATTTTCTTGCACAATTAGTTCCTTCAACACTGCATCGATATCATTGGTAAGTTTGTCTTCTCATCTTTTTTGTCATTTACATCTTTCTTATTATTATAGGTATTTCATATTTGATTTTAATTTCCCTCAATTTTCTTTAATGCATTTCTTGATGTTTTTCATATGAGAAATCAAATGAGTTTCGTCCAAAAACTAGAAGCTGTGGGTATGTGGTGATTCTTGTCGATTTTTTTTTCTTTTCATTTCAACTTTTGTGATTCTCATGACAAAGTTTCTTGATGTTTTTTTAGGAAGTTTCTTACTTTCTTTCTTTTCTCATCCCGCAACTTCTAAAGGACTACATGTTTGGTAAGGCTTCTTTAGCTCAACTTTTTTTTTTTTTAATTTTCATTTTTCAGGATATAGTTACCTGTTGGAGATCATGGCTTGGGATCTCTAGAGTTCGTCCTATGCCCAAGGTTACTTCTTTTCTTCTCTACCACTATTACTATTACTATTACTATTTCTCAAGTCATTATTTTATTAATCAATCGTTTAGTGGGTTTAATAAGTTATAGTAGTAATCAACTTTTCCCTCTCTCTCACTCAGAAAAAGTTCTAATCGACTTATTAAATAATCCGTTCAATATACTCTATACGCACATGTTATAATCTATTTCTTGATTTTTTTTTACATAATCATAATTACCTTTAGGCTGTTATGGACCCTTTATGTAATTTAGTTTCTGAGTGCTGTTATGGAGTTTAGACTATGTATATATATTTTTTATTTACATGAAGAAATTTGGCTAATTTTTTTCCTTTCAATGTTATTATATTCTGTGGTATGAAATTTTGGGTATTATATGCAAAACATAGTTCTGACCAGGTTGACTTCTTGAAGCTCTCCAAGAGAATAGCGTACACAATTTGAGCTTGGTACCTTCTACAGTTTGAGGACTTGATGGTATCATCTATTTCTTGATTTTTCTGACATAATCGTAGTTACCATTAGGTTGTTGTGGACCCTTTATGTAATTTAGTTTTTGAGTGTTGTTATGGAGTTCAAATTATGTATATATATTTTATTTACATTAAGAAATTTGGATAATTTTTTTCCCTTCCATGTTATTATATTATCTGGTATGAAATTTTGGGTATTAT
The DNA here is from genome assembly GCF_004193775.1 of Glycine soja. Lineage (NCBI taxonomy): Eukaryota > Viridiplantae > Streptophyta > Magnoliopsida > Fabales > Fabaceae > Glycine > Glycine soja. The sequence goes on along the minus strand of NC_041004.1, from coordinate 17,998,951 downwards.
ATGCACAACATAGTTCTGACCCGGTTGACTTCTTGAAGCTCTGCAAGAGAAATTCGAGCTTGGTACCTTCTACAATTTGAGGACTTGATGGTATCATCTATTTCATGATTTTTCTGACATAATCATAGTTACCTTTAGGTTGTTGTGGACCCATTATGTAATTTTGTTTTTGAGTGCTATTATGGAGTTCAAATTATGTATATATTTTTTAATTTACATTAAGAAATTTGGCTAATTTTTTTCCCTTCCATATTATTATATTCATGGTATGAAATTTTGGGTATTATATGCAGAACATAGTTCTGACCGGGCTGAGTTCCTGAAGCTCTCCAAGAGAATAGAGTATACAATTCGAGCTTGGTACCTTCTACAGTTTGAGGACTTGATGGTATCATCTATTTCTTGTTTTTTTTTACATAATCATAGTTACCTCTAGGTTGTTGTGGACCCATTATGTAATTTAGTTTTTGAGTCTTGTTATGGAGTTCAAATTATGCATATATTTTTTAATTTAGATGAAGAAATTTGGCTAATTTTTCCCCCATCAATGTTATTATATTCTATGGTATTAAATTTTGAGTATTATATGCAAAACATAGTTCTGATCGGGCTGACTTCTTGAAGCTCTGCAAGAGAATAGAGTACACAATTCGAGCTTGGTACCTTCTACGGCTTGAGGACTTGATGGTATCATCTATTTCTTGATTTTTCTTACATAATCATAGTTACCTTTAGGTTGTTGTGGACCCATTATGTAATTTAGTTTTTGAGTCTTGTTATGGAGTTCAAATTATGCATATATTTTTTAATTTAGATGAAGAAATTTGGCTAATTTTTTCCCCATCAATGTTATTATATTCTATGGTATTAAATTTTGAGTATTATATGCAAAACATAGTTCTGATCGGGCTGACTTCTTGAAGCTCTGCAAGAGAATAGAGTACACAATTCGAGCTTGGTACCTTCTACGGCTTGAGGACTTGATGGTATCATCTATTTCTTGATTTTTCTTACATAATCATAGCTACCTTTAGGTTGTTGTGGACCCATTATGTAATTTAGATTTTGAGTCTTGTTATGGAGTTCAAATTATGCATATATTTTTTAATTTAGATGAAGAAATTTGGCTAATTTTTTCCCCATCAATGTTATTATATTCTATGGTATTAAATTTTGAGTATTATATGCAAAACATAGTTCTGATCCGGCTGACTTCTTGAAGCTCGGCAAGAGAATAGAGTACACAATTCGAGCTTGGTACCTTCTACGGCTTGAGGACTTGATGGTATCATCTATTTCTTGATTTTTCTTACATAATCATAGTTACCTTTAGGTTGTTGTGGACCCTTTATGTAATTTAGTTTTTGAGTTCTGTTATGGAGTTCAGATTATGTATATATTTTTTAATTTAGATGAAGAAATTTGGCTAATTTATTTTTCCTTCAATGTTTTTATATTCTGTGGTATGAAATTTTGGGTATTACATGCAGAACATAGTTTTGATCGGGCGTAGCTCTTGAAGCTCTCCAGGAGAATAGAGTACACAATGCCTACAGAATAATAATAATAATAATAATAATAATAATAATAATAATAATAATAATAATAATAATAATAATAATAATAATAATAATAATAATAATAACAATAATAATAATAATAATAATAATAATAATAATAATAATAATAATAATAATAATAATAATAATAATAATAATAATAATAATAACAACAACAACAACAACAACAAAACGCACATTACCAATAATCATATGTAATTTAGTTTTTGAGTGCTGTTATGGAGTTAAGATTATGTATATTTTTTTTTTAATTTAGATGAGGAAATTTGACTAATTTTTTTCCCTTCAATGTTATCATATTTTGTGGTATGAAATTTTTGGTATTACATGCAGAACATAGTTCTGACCGGGCTGGGTTCTTGAAGCTCTCCAAGAGAATCGAGTACACAATTCGAGCTTGGTACCTTCCACAGTTTGAGGACTTGATGGTATCATCTATTTCTTGATTTTTCTTACATAATCATAGTTACCTTTAGGTTGTTGTGGACCCTTTATGTAATTTAGTTTTTGAGTTCTGTTATGGAGTTCAGATTATGTATATATTTTTTAATTTAGATGAAGAAATTTGGCTAATTTTTTCCCTTCAATGTTATTATATTCTGTGGTATGAAATTTTGGGTGTTATATGCAGAACATTGTTCTGGCCGGGTTGAGTTCTTGAAGCTCTCCAAGAGAATAGAGTTCAAAATGCCTACATAATAATAATAATAATAATAATAATAATAATAATAATAATAATAATAATAATAATAATATCAACAACAACAACAACAAAAAAACACACATTACCAATTGTTAGTGTCAAGAACATATGAGTTCCTTGACATACACTTGCAGGAAAAGAGAGAAATGTATGAGGTAGGAGAGAGAGTTTCTATTCTGCAAGTGTATTCCTTGCTTGATATGTATAAACTCATTCAACTATCTTATTTAATGATCAATTGTATTTATGCATCATTGTCAATGGCTGAAAAGATAAAACTGAAAATTACAACTCAACACATTACTTTCTGTTTTTTCAGAAACAAACTACTAACCAATTAACTAACTTTCTAACAAATGAAAACTAACTGATTTATCCTTAAATGGATCAGGATTACTACAACACCCTCCATTAATTCTGATCCTCAATAAGCTTTTATCATTAGTTTACTTCTCAGTTCTTCAAACTTGGCTTTCTTCAATGGTTTTGTCGGTAAATCAGCAAGATTATCTTCTGATTTGCAGTAGATGAGCTTGATTTTTCCTTTGTCAACTTTGTCCCTGATAAAATGATACCTAGTATCAATGTGCTTGTTGTTCCCATGATCTACAGGGTTCTTAGCAAGACTGATTGCTGACTTATTATCAATCAGTAAACAAATTGGTTCTTTCTTTTGAATCTTCATTTCTTTTAGCATTTTCCTCAACCACAGACCTTGACATGCTCCAAGGAAAGCTGCTATATACTCAACTTCACAAGTAGATAATGCTACTGGATCTTCTTTCTTCGAGCTCCAGGAGATTAGAGCTCCACCGTACATGAACACATAGGTTGCAGTGCTCTTCCTGTCATCCTTGTCCCTCCTCCAATCTGAATTAGTATAGCCAAGCAGATTTTGATTTGATTCATTTTGTTCAAAAGGTAGTAAGACTCCATAATCAATTGTGCCCTTTACATACCTTAAGATCCTCTTTGCAGCCATCATGTGAGAAATCTTAGGTGCCTTCATAAACCTGATGTAAGCTCCATTGGAGCTTGTAGGCCTAGGATCTTCTTCATCAATGGATTCCTTTGCTTCTTGGAAGATAAATGGCAGCGGAATGGAGAAGGAAGAGAGAGAGGAGACGCCACTTCAAGGAGAAGATGAGTCTAGAAGAAGCTCACCACCATAGGAGGCCATGGATAAGAGCTTGGAGGAAGAAGGAGATGAATGAAGGGAGAGGGAGAGAAGAGCACAAAATTTTGTGCTCTAAAAGAGCTCTGAAATCTGAAGTTAATATTCAAATGATCCAAGTTGAAAAAAATTCACACACATGACCTTTATTTATAGCCTAAGTGTCACACAAAATTGGAGGGAAATTTGAATTTCAATTCAAATTTCACTTGAATTTGTGGAGCCAAACTTTGGAGCCAAAATTTCACTAATTATGATTAGTGAATTTTAGTTATGGTTCAGCCCACTAATCCAAGATCAATTCCAAGATTCTCCAACTAGTCTCGGTGCCCTAAAATACAAGGGCTGAAAAATCCTATTTTTCTTGGGTACCCTACCTACAATATGGAGCCCTAAATACAAGGACCAAATATAATGACATCCTAGTCTAATATGTACAAAGATAAGTGGGCTCATACTTAGCCCATGGGTCCGAAATCTACCCTAAGGCTCATGAGAATCCTAGGGCCTTCTCTTGCATCTTTGACCCAATCTTCTTGGAGTCTTCTATCCAATGCCCTTGGAGGGTAGGATTGCATCAAAACCTGCTTATAATGCCAACACTATAAGCTATGTCAGGTCTTGTATTACACAAATACCTGAGTGAGCCAACTATTTGTCTGTATAGAGTAGCATCTGCTAGTTCTCCTTCATCATTCAAGCTCATCATTAGTCCAGTTTTAGCTGGAGTTGTAGTTGGATTGAAATTGCTCATGTGAAACTTCACAAGCAAATCAGCTGCATATTTACTTTGATGCATCACCACACCTGTTTTAGTTTCCTTGAATTCAATGCCAAGAAAATAGGATAGTTGGCCCAAGTCAGTCATTTCAAATTGCTTCATCAACAACTGCTTGACTTTGTTGATTTCTGACATGTTGCTCCCAGTGATCAACAAATCATCCACATAGAGGCACAATAGGATTAAATCTGTAGTAGTCTCCCCTTTAATATAGACACCATGTTCAGAAATACATTTCTCAAACCCAATCTGGTTGAGAACACCATCAATCTTTTTGTTCCAAGCTCTTGGAGCTTGTTTTAAGTCATACAAGGTCTTTTTTAGTTTGTACACTTTGTCTTCTTCGCCATCAACTTGAAAACCTGGAGGCTGATCAACAAACAAATCTTCTTCAAGAGGCCCATTTAGAAAAGCAGACTTGACATCCAATTGATGCATTGACCACCTTCTCATACTTGCAATTCCAACTACAAGCCTTATTGTCTCAATCCTTGCTACTGGAGCAAAAATTTCACCATAGTCCACACCTTTTCTTTGCAGGAAACCCTTTGCCACTAGTCTTGCCTTGTGCTTAACCACCTCTCATGTTGGATTCTTCTTCACTTTAAAGACCCACTTAACTGCAATAGGTCTTTTCCCTTTTTTGAGGTTCACAAGATCCCATGTGTTGTTCTTCTTAATTGAGCTCAATTCCTCCTTCATTGCTTAAATCCATTGAGGTTCTTGCAATGCTTCCTCTACATCTATTGGCTCAGCACCAGTATATAAGGCCAAGTGCACTAGGTCACCACCTTCAGTGATTTGATCATCTTTATAGACTTCATAATCTCTCAAACTCTGGGGAACTTGTGTCACTCTTGTTGACTTTCTCAGAATTCCTTGGTCAGGTGTGGCAGCTGTTACAACAACATTATTACCACTGTAATCTGCTTCAATCAAGAATCTTGCATTCCTGCTTGTAGACTCAGGTTCTAGCCTCCAGTTTTTAAACTCATCAAATTCCACATCCCTGATAATTGCAATTTGCTTGGACCTTGGATCAAACAGCTTGTACCCTCCTGTCTCATGGTATCCAAGAAATACCATCAATTCACCTTTTTCATCCAATTTTTGTCTCAACTAGTCAGGAATGTGTTTGTAGCAGATAGCACCAAAAATTCTCAAATGTTTCACATTGGGTTTGATGCCTGACCAAGCTTCTTTTGGAGTCACACCATTTAGTCTTTTTGTAGGACTTCTATTTAGCACATACACAGCAGTGGAAACAACTTCACTCCACAAGTTTTGTGGCAGATCCTTGCATTTGAGCATGCTCCTGACCATGTTCATAATTGTTCTATTCTTCCTTTCTTCTACCCCATTGTGTTGTGGAGTGTAGGGTGGTGTGAACTCATGCACAATTCTTGCTTCATCACAAAATTCTAGGAATTCTTTAGAGGTGTATTCACCACCTCCATCAGTTCTCAACACTTTAATCTTCCTAGAACTTTGATTTTCAATATAAGCTTTGTACTTCTTAAAGATATTAAACACATCTCTCTTTCTTTTGATCATATAAATCTAGGTCTTTCTAGTGAAATCATCTATAAAGGTTATAAAGTACCTGTTTCCTCCAAGGGACTATACTTGTATAGGGCCACGAACATCTGAATAGATGATTTCAAGCTTCTAAGTTAATTTTATTGGGATAAACTCTTAAAGGGCTTCTTTGTCTGCTTGCATTCCAAGCAATTTTTGCATTTCTCCTGTGGTTTGAGGAATTCCTCGTGCCAACTTATGCATTTGATCAAGATCTCTGAAATTCAAGTGTCCAAGCCTATAGTGCCAAAGCCATTTTTCTTTGTTGCTCACAACACTAAGACATTCATGCTCAAGTGCTTGTGTTCCAATTTTGAAAGTTCTATTTCTGGTCAATGGTGTTTTTATGATTAGATTTCTGGTTTTGTCATATACTAGCATCATCATGTCCTCCATAGTTATCTTAAAGCCTTTTTGAAGTAACTGACCAAGACTTAGAAGATTGCTGCTTATGCCTGGAACATAAAGTACATCCTTTATGCAAGTTTTTCTGCCATTTTTCCTCTGAATCAAGACATTTCCAATTCCTTCAGCAAGCATGGTGTTGTCATCTGCAAATCTCACTTTGCTTTTCATTCTTTCATCTAGACACACGAACCAGTCTTTGTGACCAGTCATGTGGGTAGAGCATCCTGTGTCTTAGTACCATTGACCCTTGTCATCATGCGTTGTCTTGTTTATCACCGTCAACAGGACATGTTCAGAAACTGAATCTGCTCCTTTTGCAAGTTGAGCCTCATCAGCAAGATTTTTATCCTTGTACCAGCAATCAGTAGCATAATGTCCCTTCTTTCCACAGTTGTAACAATCTACATTCTTCTTGTCCAAGGTCTTTTTTCCTCCTCTCCCTCGATTTCCAATATGTCCTCCTCTGTTGGAACTTTGGTTGCCATTATTTTTCTGATCTGAGTGCTCTCTTGATCCATGGTTGCCTCTTCCTCTTGAGTTCTTGAATCTGCCTCTCTTTTCTCTAGATGATTCATTTCCAGAGTTCTTTGGGTTTTGTTGAGCTTGAAGAGCTGTTTCAACAGGTTTTGTATTACAATTATTCCTTTCTTGCAATCTTTGCTCATGGGCTTCGAGGGAACCTTGTAATTCATCAATGCTCATGGATTCCAAATCCTTTGATTCCTCAATAGCAACCACAATGTGGTTGAATTTTGGATTCAATGATCTTAATACTTTTTCAATAAGTATTAGATCAATGAATTTCTCACCACAACCTTTCATTGAATTAGTAAGAACTTGTAATCTACCAAAGAAATCTCCAATACCTTTATTCTCTTCCATCTGCAGAAGTTCAAACTGTCTCTTCAGGGTTTGTAAGCACACTTTCTTGACTTTGTCTACACCAGCATAGGCTTTGATCAACGTGTCCCAGGCTTCTTTCGCAGTAGTTGCACTTGCAATCTTCTCAAAGTGGGTATCATCAACACACTGATGAAGAATCACCAATGCTTTGCAATCCTGCTTCTTTAATTCTTTGAATCCTGCCTTTTGTGCATCAGGAGCATTGTCTCTTGGAACTTCTACACCATTCTCAACAATATCAATTAAATCTTGGAAGCCAAACAAGGCTTTCATCTGAACTTGCCACTTGCTGAAGTTCTTGCCAGTGAGAAATGGGAGATTCGCTGGAAAAGGGCCATTGGAAGCCATGGATGTGCTTAAAAATCCCTTCTTGATCGTTTCTTACTCTAGATACCACTGTTAGTGTCAAGAACAATGAGTTCCTTGACACACACTTGCAGGAAAAGAGAGAAATGTATGAGGTAGGAGAGAGAGTTTCTATTATGCAAGTGTATTCCTTGCTTGAAATGTATAAACTCATTCAACTATCTTATTGAATGATCAATTGTATTTATACATCATTGTCAAAGACTGAAAAGATAAAACTGAAAATTACAACTCAACACATTACTTTTTGTTTTTTTCAGCAACAAACTACTAACCAATTAACTAACTTTCTAACAAATGAAAACTAACTTATTTATCCACAAATGGATCAGGATTACTACAACACCAATTATCATATGTAATTTAGTTTTTGAGTGTTGTTATGGAGTTCAGATTATGTATATATTTTTTAATTTAGATGAAGAAATTTGGCTAATTTTTTCCCTTCAATGTTATTATATTCTGTGGTATGAAATTTTGGGTATTATATGCAAAACATAGTTCTGACCAGGCTGATTTCTTGAAGCTCTCCAAGAGAATAGTACACAATGCCTACATAATAATAATAATAACAACAACAACAACAACAACATAACACACATTACCAATTATCATATGTAATTTAGTTTTTGAGTGTTGTTATGGAGTTCAGATTATGTATATATTTTTTAATTTAAATGAAGAAATTTGGCTAATTTTTTTCCCTTCAATGTTATTATATTCAGTGGTATGAAATTTTGGGCATTATATGCAGAACATAGTTCTGACCGGGCTGAGTTCTTGAAGCTCTCCAAGAGAATAGAGTACACAATTCGAGCTTAGTACCTTCTACAGTTTGAGGACTTGATGGTATCATCTATTTCTTGATTTTTCTGACATAATCATAGTTACCTTTAGGTTGGTATGGACCCTTTATGTAATTTAGTTTTTGAGTGTTGTTGTGGAGTTCAGATTATGTATATACTTTTTAATTTAGATGAAAAAATTTGGCTAATTTTTTTCCCTTCCGTGGTATGAAATTTTGGGTATTATATGCATAACATAGTTCTGACCGGGCTGAGTTCTTGAAGCTCTCCAAGAGAATAGAGTACACAATTCGAGCTTGGTACCTTCTACAGTTTGAGGGTTTGATGATATCATCTATTTCTTAATTTTTCGGACATAATCATAGTTACCTGTAGGTTGTTGGGGACCTTGATTCATTTAAGCTTTCAACAACTTTACTCCCTCTTTGATCCTGTACACGGGGCACAAAAGTTGGAACAACAGAAGTTATCTTCCGAAGAAATTGATGTGCTTGAACATAATTTCTTGACATACCTATTTCAGGTGCCATCTCTACTTCATGCATTCAAGTGTCAATATTTTGGGGATATTATTAGTATAATATAGACTTGAAAATGAAAACCCAAAGATTATGGTGCTGGCCTGCCGCCACTTTAGTCCTTCAAAGACTTTTTCATTAATCCTTCAAAGATTATGTCACAAATTAGTCCCTTAAAAAGACTAGCATCTTACATTAATCCTTCAATGATTAAGTCACCAAATTAGTTCCTCAAAGATCTAAAAAATGTCACCACATTCATTTTTATGAAGTACTAAAGTGGTGGGGTTGTCTGCAATTGTCTATTAGCAAGTCAGTTTAAACTTAAGTTGAATAAATATTCTTAGTTTACTTTTTTATCTATTGTCTTTCTTTTTATCTGACTTCATGATGTTAGAAGTTAGAGAATTCTTAAAAGATACCAGTGTTTCAATTCTGATGATAAAAACTACTAGAAAACCACTCAATTATTTACCTATACTAATTAAATTCATATTGTGTTCTATATAGGTTTGCTTTATTCCACAGTTCTACGAATCAGTATCAAAAGACGATTACTTTACGAAATGGTTTCATTGCAGTAAGTGAATAATCTATAATTCTATACAAACTCCCTTAGTAGGAATTCATGGTACTCATTGAGCTTGAGCATCAAGAATTTAGACCAAATTTATTCTTTATAGGTTTTGGATTTTCTGGACCAAGACTCATTACAGTAAAGTAAGTTGTCAAACATACTCATTCCATTATGACACCAAACAAAGCTATTCTGTCCTGAAATATGTATTTGCTTTTGATTTCCCTTTTGCTTTTATTTCTAGCCAGTCAAACTTTTAGGTGTTTTATTTTATCCCTTCAGAACATTAGTGAACCCCAATTTTTAATAAATTAAACAAAAAGTGAATTTTGCTAACTATTATCTAAACTTCAATTCAGTATAATATTTTATTTTACAGTTTCAAGGCCTTAATTTTGTTTTTAGAGCTCATTGCTGCTAAGTAATTCATTCCATACATTACAGACATTATACAACTATCACAAATCGCAATCATTAGGGAAAATTCAATTTCAATGTCCAGGGGGATTATTTTCATGTCATTCTTAGGTACTACTACATGTTCTGAAATGTGTTTGTGGAATTAGTCATAATAGAAAATGCATGCAAGACTAACTACAATTAACAAATAGATAATGGGATGAAGTCTACTTTTAGAAATGAGGGTGAAGCATGAAACGACCATGGACATTTGAATGTTGTTATAAAGGTTTTTTATTGGTTAATGAATGCATAGGTAAAGTATCTGTAGATAAACTAATAGGTTTTGATTGAAATTATAGGCAAGAGCAATTTGAGAATTCTGCAGCAAGTCGAGTTGCTCCTACATAGCAGCAAGCAATGGCAAAGCAATCTACAAACACCAACAAAGGCGATCATTTTAACATCCATCGTTGCTCTATGAGCTGATCATTTTAATTTCGTTTTTTGCAAGGTCAACAGCGAAGAAGAATCCAACAGACACGGTATTATTCTGTTATGCATTTTTTCTTCCTTAATAATTTCCTTTGTTTTGTTCTTTTTCAGTAAGGACACTTCTCCATCAACATCTACAAAGATTTGTCTACATCATCAACCTCAAAGAGCCCAGTATTGACCTTTGATACGGTATTCTTCTGCTATTCAATGTTTTCCTCTTGACTATTTTGTTGTTGTTATTGTTGTTCATTGGAACTTTTTTACCTATTTACTCAACATTGAGAATGTGTTTCGATGAATAATTATTGGCATGAGTTTGGACCCTAACTTGGAAATTGTTTCATAATATACTGTTGATTCTGTTCAGTATTATATTGTCTTTTTTTTTTTAAGGATATCTATTTGGAGTTTTCATATGGTTTGATTATGGATTTTTAACAACTGCTTCTGATGTACCTACTTTTACTATGATTTTCCCCTTTTCCTTTTTGGCATATAAAGAGGTCTAGGAAGTAGCATGCAAGAGGATACTAAAATTCAATATCAGCTGTGATTGAGTATCCATTCATGGGTGGCAGTGATGTTTTGCTTATCCACTTGGCGGACAAAAATTAGTTTCTCCCTTGACTTAGTTCCAGTGTCGGTTGCTTAATCTTTTTGTCCTTCCTGGCTAACAACTTAATTGTGTTAGTTGTTATGATATTATGATTCGGATTCGATTTTTAAACACAAGAAACCCCAGACATTTGGAAAAGGATCATTATTCTAGATATTTTGTGGTTGTGGTTATATATTTTTTCCTACATTTTTAGGTAGAAGGATGACTTGCATTCCACAGGACATAAATGGATCTAAATGTTACTGTGTAAATGTAAATTAAAGCTATAATTTATGACATGTTTAGTCGATATCTCAACACTCATTGCCATACATAAATATTATAGTTATGTTCATTTGATTTTTTTGTTTCCAAGTTGTTCCTGTATATATGATGTAGGCATCTTGCAAGGTCCATTTTCCACTCTCTGATTCCAATGATCCTCCCCACTATGAGCCAGTAAGTGAAAATTTTTATCTTTCAATTTTAAGTTCATAATTGTGGGCACTATCGCATTTTCAAGCAGCACCAATGCTAACTTTTAATCACTCAAAAATTACTTCATCTTTTACACAGCAATCCCTATGTGCAGAGACACCTCAGGGATGTGACGACGAAACATTGAGTTCCTAGATTTCACCTGCTCAACTTTCATCTAACAAATTAGCAAAACAATATACACTCTCTAAGGGGCCTGTTTTTGTGTTGTATGTCTGCCTATGCTTCATGAAAGCTTATCATATTTGGTGTCTTATGAATGTAGGATATATGGATTACTCCTTATTCTACATGTGAATTAGTATGTGACTGTTACGCAATTTAAGTTGTACTTTGGATGGGTTGTCATGTTAATTATAGAACTTTATAGAAATGTATTAATGGTGTGTGAATCTTTATATTATCAATTAGTAAACAAATAGTTATTTCGCATTGTACATGCATAAATATAATCAACAAATTGTCTTCATCATCAAATTGTGTTGGGTTTCAAACCCATAGCTGTACATTAATTTAATACTATTTCGAAAAAAAATTAAATTTAAAGGCCATTTTTATCCTAAACATCATTTGGGTCTTTGTCATCCTGAAGACTGCATTCAATGTTTTAATTGATTGAAAACCTTATAATTGCAAAAAGGTTAAGCAAAGAAAGATTATCACAAGCTCCTGGAAAATAGCATTACATGCTTATTTATATATTGAATTTTTACAATCAAATGATTAATTATCCACCGTATAAAATTGTTCAATAAAAAACATAAAAAAAAATATATTATGACATAGGAAATGAAAATAAAATTAAGCATGGAAACAAAGTGGGAAAAATAAATTCACCAATGTTATCTTTATTATTTTTAAAAAATTTAGATAGAATAATTTTATCTTGACTATTTTAGTTAAAAAAACTTCTTTTAATGACAAATTCAATATTGATAAAGTGTACAAAGTTTGATGACAAAATATAATAAATAAATTTAGGCCTATTTGGAAATTTATTGTAAATGAAAAACCATATTTGTGGATGCCACTCCTGCCATGCGCAGCAATTTTCATAGCAGCTTTCATTTCAATATCAACAACAAACCCATGCCTATAGATCCTTCTGTCACTAAGCAAATGCAATGCATTTAATTCTCGTCCATTCTACACTATAGGTACCTTTTCCTATGCAATAGCTTCATATAATTTGTCCTCTCCCTTATGGTCTTTGCCGCTCCTCCACTCTTTACTTGCAAACCTATTGTAATTAGAGGACACATGTTCACATTATTTGAATGAGAACAAAATCAAAATTTAGAAATCTTAGAAAAAAATAATTACACGAAACACGGATTTCTATTCATCAAACATATACTTTTTAAAAATACACTCATTATATCTGCCTTTTCAGCTTCAACAAACTTTTCACTTTTTACACATATTAATGCATACTCATTCTTATTTACCTTACATTACACGCTTACCTTGAACATGCCTTTCCAACTTCCCGTACTTTCAATTACAATTACAACACGTGAAGTTGCAGGCCTTTCCAGTTATGGTTGCAGAGAGAAAGAAAGTGGCATGGTGGTGCTTCCATGTGCGTCACGTCTGGTGCCGCTTGCTTACTGTGCCCTCCAGTGAGTTGTTCTATCCAAGATGCAAACCACAAAAAAAGGAAAATAACAATACCTCTGCAAGTTATCCCCCATCAGAGACTCTCAAAGGTAGGAAAGTAAAAAAGTCTCTCTTTCTCTAAGGTAAGAAAAATATAATATTATACACTTCTATGAATGGATGAAATATTTGTTAGTAAGACCCACAATTGGCATGCATTGAAAAAAGTGCATGAACCCTCTTGAATGTTGTAAGAAGATAACTCATAACAATTATGTGATATTATTATTATTCTTTTTCTTATCTCACATTTTATTTTATTTGTTAAATTCTTTGTATCATTAATCAATCATAATTTTTTTCCTGTATAACTTATAAAACAATAGTTATAACAAATAATAAATTTATTATGATAATTTTGTGATCAAATGACAATATCAGTTGTGTACATCTTATTCATTAATTAAATTATAGTTGATAAGGTAAAGTTATCAAACTTTATAAGTTATTTTTATTTATTTTTTTGAAGAATAAATTGGACCGCAATTATCCTATATTGTTGACACGTTGCTTAAATAAGGGTGAAATGAGAATTTTCGAAACTTACAAGAGAAAGAAAACAGCACAAAAGACGTATTTTTATGCATAAAAAATAGTTTAAAAAATACAAATAATTTTTTATACTAAACAAAAAAAAATTGTGGAACCAAGCGGAGTAACCCGTGCGTATGCACGGGTGACTTATCATAAAGTATGGGGATTGATGATCAGAAGAGAATAGCAATGGGATGATACAGCCTCATATTAGAATTCCTTTCATCAATCTTGCTTTACATTTGGTTATTGTTTCTTTAATTTACAAATAATGTTTACTATGCTTTTGTCATCTTAAATCTTATGCTCCAATATTATTATAATTATTCAGTTGTTACTTTGTGAATATACTATATGTTATAATAGCTGCCTTGGTGACTTGTTGGTCATGGATTCGAATCCGGAAACAGTCTTTTTGCATATGCAAGGGTAAGGCTGCGTACAACATCCCTCCCCCATTCCTTCGCATAGCGAAGAGCCTGCAATGGGGTACGAAGTTTTTTATTCAATAAAAACCTTCTAAAATTGCTATAAAAAAAATTGTGCATATGCACTGGTCAGTGACTAGTATATGTTAAAAGAAAGAGGAAAACATTTTTTTTTGTGAAGTGCTTATTCTATTTTATTTTTAATTTCAGGTAACCACTATCAATCTTTAGGAGTAAGTTTAGGAGGCTGACTGCAATTCCCAATCAAATAAAATTTGGAATTTGGTTTTGTCTTATGGCTATTGAATTCTTTTTGGAGGAGTATAAAAGCAAAATAACTTAGTACTATTTTTCTGGCTGGGTGGTCAGAATTGGGTATGGCAGCATGAATTCTAGCAAGTGTATAATGTTCGTGGTTAGCAACGGGTTTTGAATTAAGGAAATTATGCATAATGGAGTTACTGCTAGCTGGTACAGAGAAGGGATCAAACAATGGTAAATGGACACAATGAGCAATCGAGCACTTATGAGCATTTGCTCAAAGTGAAAGTGGCAATTTATCGAACAGGTGGTGGATGATGGATTAGTTACGACTTGTTAAAGTTGGTTTATGTTATTATGCAGTTTAAATATTAAAGAACCAACATACAGTATTATTCAGTTATATTGTTGGAGTTAGACTTAAAATAATAATTTATGTGTTTTATTCCAAAACGGTTGAGCTGATTTTGTTTCTCTTCACTTGTTGTTGTGGATGGTGCTATCTGGCTTCAATGGAAGATTAAAAGCACACTTTTTTTAGGGGACTTTCTCATGTGGTAGAGTAGATTTGGTCTACTGTTAGTGGTAAGGGTGGGATGATCTTCCTATTTTGTTTCGTAATGTTGTAACGCTATAAATAGGTGTTGGAAAAAACTAGAAGTCAGAAGTACAAAACAGAAAAATATAACACAGATTTGAGGTTTGTTGTGCCGTGAAAAATCACTGCCTTGAAAGCAAAATTCGGCTAGACTTTGATGCAATCTAGTTTGCCGACTGCTCCCCAAGGTTAACACAACGAGTCTATGAACACGTGCACTCGTGGCCTTAGGCTATGGAAATCACAGAACAATTACCCAGAATTTTAGAAGTAGATAATAAGAAAAGAATTTAAAATTATTCTCTGCTCTTGCAAGACTATGACAATCCTCTTTAAATAGCAAAACAATGAAAAACGTCTTTTTCTTTTCCTGTCCACAAATCATTATTATTAGCTACACATTTAACAAATTGACCATTAGAGAATTGCTAATAAAGTGGAGGTTATGCTATTTGGTTTATAGCTAATCAAGAGCATTAAAAGAAAGGAAATATTTGTTAAAAGAATAACAATCAAAACTGATTAAAATCAATTAGGAAATTTGGGAATAAAGAAAAGGAATATTATATTTCCGATGTGGGACATCACAATGAAACAATTGTGGCTTCAGTTTGCCATTGTCCAACAATCCCCCACCAATGGTAAAGCTGGAGTTAAAAAAAAAACAATTTCTGGGCAAAATAGAGAGTAACATTTAAGTATCAATATGATAATGATTGAATTGATACATAGTGAAGTAAGGCAACAATTGTGTCTAGGTAGTGAATTACTCTTGAACTACCAAGTTTTCAAATGAGACCCTTACAACACATGTATTTCTCTAATATTTGTGATTTCCGCGATATTACAAACCAGCGCTTTTAATGGCCATGCGCACACCTTGGATACTAATGAGAGCTCTAGAAAGAAAGCCTAATTCTTTCATAGAAGGCGGCCCACCTTCACTCTCACGAAGTTGAATCCATCAAGTGCGTCTCAAAAGAACCACCAAAGAGGCTATGGATTCATTAAGAGCAAAAAATTCTCATCTTTCAAAATAACAAGCGGTGAGTCCATCAAGTCCAATTCATATGGACCACCTAATAATTAAGGCTATGCACTCATTAAGAACTGAAAGTTCAACCTATCCACAATGTATTACCACATGTCATGGAGATGAGAAATGTAATACAATAGAGTAATCATATGGTTTCGTTTGACCATTGATGGTATCCACCATACTTTCCTCAACACAAAGGCTTAAGCCCCATCCCCGTCGATGATTCAAGTACAACTTTCTTTGTTAGACCTTTAGTGAACGGATCTGCCAAGTTGTTCTCTGATCTAACAAACTGTAATGAGATCACACCATTTTTTAACAATTCTCTGACTGAACTGTGTCTAATGCGTATGTGTCTCCTTTTTCCATTATAAACACTGTTCTTAGCAATTCCAATAGCTGCTTCAGAGTCACAATGAAGAGAAACTGGTATAGACCGTTTCCCCCACAATGGCACATCTGCCAACAAGTTTCTCAACCATTCAGCTTCTTGACCTGCTAAATCAAGAGCAATAAATTCTGATTCCATAGTTGAACGTGCTATACAAGTTTGCTTGGAAGACTTCCATGATATGGCACCTCCACCTAAAGTAAAAACATATCCACTAGTGGAACTTACTTCATCATTATCAGTAACCCAATTTGCATCACAAAATCCTTCTAACACAGCAGGAAATTTATAAAAATGCAAACACCAATCCATAGTACCTTTAAGATACCTGAGTAAGCGACGAAGTGCAGTCCAATGTTCATTACCTGGATTGTGAGTATATCTGCTTAGTCTACTCACAGCATATGCTATGTCAGGTCTAGTACAATTCATGAGAAACATAACACTCCCTATGATTTTAGCATATTCAGTTTGTGAAACACTAGAACCATTGTTTTTCTTAAGATGTATGCTAGGATCATAGGGAGTTCTCACAGGTAATTCATCATAACAGTTAAATTTTTTAAGTATCTTTTCAATATAATGTGACTGACACAAGGAAAAACCATTATCACTTTTTCTCATTTTAACTCCAAGAATGACATCAGCTTCTCCTAGATCTTTCATATCAAAATGAGAAGATAAGAATAATTTGGTCTTTTCCACTACAGTCACATTAGTACCGAAAATTAACATGTCATCAACATATAAACATATTATCACACATTCTTGTCCAAACAATTTAGAGTAAACACAAGTGTCAGATGAATTCACAATATAACCATCACTTACCAAAGTTTGGTCAAATTTTTCATACCATTGTTTGGGAGCCTGTTTAAGGCCATATAATGATTTTCTCAACTTACACACTTTGTTCTCTTGACCTTGAATCACATAGCCCTCAGGTTGTTCCACATAAATTTCCTCTCTCAAGTCACCATTAAGAAAATCTTTCTTTACATCCATTTGATGCACTATAAGTCCATGAATAGCAGCTAAAGCAACAAGAGAACGAATTGTGAAAATTTTAGTAACAGGAGAATATGTATCAAAATAGTCAATTTCTTTCTTTTGTGTGTAACCAACAACTACTAATCTAGCCTTAAATTTATCAATGGTTCCATCAGTTCTTAATTTCTTTCTAAAAATCCATTTGCATCTAATTGGTTTACTTCCCTTAGGTAAGTCAACTAAATCCCAAGTATGATTAGACATGATAGAATCTAATTCACTATTAATTGCCTCTTTCCAAAAGTTGGCATCAATGGAAGTTACAGCCTCATTATAAGTTTTAGGATCTTCCTCAATGAGAAAAGTAGATACAAAAACATCATTTATTTTATCGACATCATTGTTTTCAACCACGAAGGCAGTAACAAAATCTGGTCCAAAACTACTTTCTATTCTCTTCCGTTTACTTCTTCTAGGTTCATTAACTTGTTCAATTGTTACAGAGGAAGAAGTACGCAAATGTAAAGGCACTGAAGTAGTATTACAAGAAGAAATCAATTCATTAACATGTTTTGTTAAAGGAAATTCTTGTTCAAAAAATTCTGCATTTCTAGATTCACAAATAGAATTATCATTCAAACGCAAGAACCTATAAGCAGCACTATTTTGAGCATATCCAATAAACACACAATCAAAATTTTTGGTACCTACATTAGTCCTCTTGAAATCTGGTAGAGCTACCTTAGCAAGACATCCCCATACTTTTAAAAAATTTAAATTTGGCGCAAATCCTTTCCATAATTCATAGGGAGTTTTATCTAGTCGTTTATGGGGAACTCTATTTAGTATATAACAGGTCGACAAAATGGCTTCCCCCCACATTTGGGTAGACATACCAGAACTTAATAACATAGCGTTCATCATTTCTTTAAGTGTTCTATTTTTTCTTTCCGCTATGCCATTTTGTTGAGGAGTATAAGGGGCATTGGTTTCATGGATAATCCCATTCTTTTCACAAAAATTCTTAAGAAAAATAGTTCCATATTCACCACCCCTATCAGACCTAAGTCTTTTAATTTTACGATCTAATTGGTTTTCAACTTCTGCCTTATATTTTAAAAACATTTCTTCAGCCTCATCTTTTGTCCTTAGAAGATAAACTTTGGCATATCTAGAAAAATCATCTATAAAAGTAATAAAATATGCTTTACCTCCTCTACTTATTGTGTTTTTGAAGTCAGCCAAATCCGTGTGAATTAATTCAAGCAGTTCCGTAGTTCTATTTTTGACAGGTTTAAAAGGCTTATTTGCATACTTAGCTTCCACACATATAGGACACTTAGAAAAGTTATTTATATCTAGCACATTAATTAGATTCATATTTCTAAGCTTCTTGATAGAATTCACATTCACATGTCCTAGTCTACCATGCCACAAATTAACATACTCAACAATGTAAACAGAACCAACAGATGATATAGCATTAGATGTGTTAGGAATGGTGTTCAATACAAATAAACCATCAGCTAAATATCCCTTCCCCACAAAGTTCCCATTTTTAGTTATTACTACTTTGTCAGCTTCAAAAATCAATTTTAATC
Organism: Glycine soja; assembly: GCF_004193775.1. Taxonomy (NCBI): domain Eukaryota; kingdom Viridiplantae; phylum Streptophyta; class Magnoliopsida; order Fabales; family Fabaceae; genus Glycine; species Glycine soja. The sequence continues at coordinate 17,980,063 of NC_041004.1, read as the reverse complement.
CAGCTCTATTTAGACAACTACCAGAAATTAGGTTCCTACGCAGAGAGGGAACATACAAAACATCACTCAAAGATAATGTTTTTCCTGAAGTAAGTTTAAGGAGAATCTTTCCTTTACCAAGCACTCCAGCTGTAGCTGAATTTCCCATGAAAACACATTCTCCGTCATCAGCATCCTCAATCTGGTGAAAAAGCTCTTTGTTGGCGCATAAGTGTTTAGAAGCACCGGTATCTAGAATCCAGTCCACCTTGTTGTCGACCATGTTTGCCTCCACTACCACAGCAGCTATCACTTCTTCATTTTCTGCTAGATGTGCTTGAGGAGCATGTGGTGCAGCAGGTTTCGAGTTGTTAGATTGTTGTCCCTTCCTCAGTTTGCACTCATAAGCTTTATGACCTGTTTTGCCACAAACATAGCACTCACCCTTTCTTTTTTGAATCTTGTTATCACCTTTGTTGATATTAGTGTGTGTTTTCTTTTGTCCTTTTTTCTGAAATCGTTTTTCTTTTCCTTTTGACCTGTGTTGATCAGAAAACTCAACAACATTAGCATTAACTGAATTTACAGAATGTAAAACATGCTTATCTTTAAGTCGGTTGGCCTCCTCTGTCTTCATATGATTTATTAATTCTTGAAGTGACAAGTCCCTCTTCTTGTGTTTCAGTTGGTTGCGGTAGTCACTCCACGAAGGTGGAAATTTTTCTAGAAGCACATTAGCCTGCAATATCTCACACATCTTCATTCCTTCATTTAGTATATCACCAACTAGATTCTCATACTCATGAATCTGCTCCATGATTGGTTTGTCATCCATCATTTGGAAACGCAGCCAATTTCCTACCACATATTTCTTTCTTCCAGCATCATCATCGCCGTAACGTTTCAGCAGAGTGTCCCATATTGTTTTCACAGACTTTTGATTAATGAAAAGATCAAACAGATTATCTGCCATATGAGTTAGCAGATGACCTCTAGCAGTTTTGTTGTCCTTTTCATATTTCTTCTTTGCTTCTTCGTCAGCTTTCTTGGTTTCTGCAGGAAGCGGTGTGACGACAGGGGTGGCAGGAGTTTCAGGAGTACATGATTCAGAATCGTTGACATCAGCGGGAGGATCTTCAAATAGCACATAATCAACCTCTAAGGCTTCAAACAAAATCAACAGTTTTTGAGACCATCTCCTATAATTTGAGTCGTCTAGAGGTTCTATTTTCGACATATCCGGAATGATTTTTGATAGACTTCCAGCCATTTCTGTTTAGTACTTGATGCAAGGAAAAAATAAACCTTTTGCTTTCAAATTTGTTGGAAAAAACTAGAAGTCAGAAGTACAAAACAGAAAAATATAACACAGATTGGAGGTTTGTTGTGCCGTGAAAAATCACAGCCTTGAAAGCAAAATTCGGCTAGACCTTGATGCAATCTAGTTTGCCGACTGCTCCCCAAGGTTAACACAACAAGCCTATGAAGACGTGCACTCGTGGCTTAGGCTATGGAAATCACAGAACAATTGCCCAGAATTTTAGAAGTAGATAATAAGAAAAGAATTGAAAATTATTCTCTGCTCTTGCAAGACTATGACAGTCCTCTTTAAATAGCAAAACAATGAAAAACGTCTTTTTCTTTTCCTGTCCACAAATCATTATTATTAGCTACACATTTAACAAATTGACCGTTAGAGAATTGCTAATAAAATGGAGGTTATGCTATTTGGTTTATAGCTAATCAAGAGCATTAAAAGAAAGGAAATATTTGTTAAAAAAATAACAATCAAAACTGATTAAAATCAGTTAGGAAATTTGGGAATAAAGAAAAGGAATATTATATTTCCGATGCGGGACATCACAATGAAACAATTGTGGCTTGAGTTTGCCATTGTCCAACAATAGGATGATTGAAATCAAAATAAAATTTTAAAACAATTTCTACTAATAGACTTGATCAAAATAAATAGGACTTAAAACAATTTCTAAAAACATGTTTATTTCTAAAAATTTCTTATGAAAAGCCTTGATCTTCCTACTATCGTGCTAGCATTTCTAACTTTTTATTGATACAAAACTTGGCTTTGGGTAATTGGAATTATTACAAGAATCTTTGTGCAAGAAGGAAATTAAAATCAAGGATTTATACCAAGGGGTCTGTATTTGTTGATTAAGTATGTATGTGAGTTATGATAAATTTTTTGATATTTTATCTTCAATTCATATGAATTTTTTAAAAAAATTAATGTTTTATTACTTAATAAAGTATTAAGTTGTTACCTTCATCACATTATTTTTCTTTGGTTTTACGTTGCTAAGAGGTTATAATTATGGACGTTGATCTTTTTCTACTTGAGAAGTCAAAATGTATTTCTTAATTAGAACTTCATTTGACATAAAAATACAACTTGCGCTTGATTAGAAAACAATAATTTCTATTGATGAGGCAACTGGGACATGTTACATGATAAAAAAGATGAATTACTCATGCTAAATAATGATGCAATTTAATCTAGGAGCATAAGTTATGATGAATTACCCATGCTAAATTATTATTTACGTTTTTATTTGTATATAATTATCTATTATCTATATTGGAATTTAAATTAAGGGGCTATTTGTGATTTCATTTGTTTTATTTGTTGTCAAATCTTAATGCAATCAACAATTTAGAAATCATGTTATATATTTAAGAATAATTTGATATCAATTAATTTAACTATTAGTCCATGTATCACACAGATCACTAAATTGAAATCAAAGTATTAGTGAAGTTAATGTCTAAAATTAATTTTTAAGCAAAACATTATTTTTTAGTTATGAAATTATTTATGATTTTATTGTACTTATTGGGTCAATTATATCTATAAGTAATTTTTCTTAATATAAATAGTAAACCCTATATAATTTTAATAATTTAATAATTTTCATAATAATATTTATAGATATTTCTTATATATTCACAACAACAATAAAAATAAAATAGTGTCATCCATGCATCACATGGGTCACCCAACTAGTTATAATTATTATGATAATTAGTTTTTAAAATATGAGTATATAACGAATAAACTAGTTATATAGCCAATTATAAAAAAAATAAGTTATCTAAAACCAATTACATAACTAGTTATCAATGAATAAAAATAAATTATTAGAAATAATAATTTCTATACAACTGGTTACAGTTTTATAAATGTGATTATTTTTATAATAAAAATAAATTATTTAAAATATCCATAACTATAAAATTAAATAATTTTATGCCTACTTTTATTTAACTAGTTACATATAATTAGATATAGTTATAATTAATTTTTTTAACTAATTTTTTAGCATCCCTAAAATCAACATATGCTTATCAAAACTCCACAATGCACCCTTGGTCACCCTTTGGATATCCACATAGTGATAAAACATGAACAGGAAAAGACCCTGATTGATTTCAAAAATAGATTCTCCCTCCAGCGGCCTCTAGATGGTTGACATAATGATTGCAATTTCTGTATATAATTTTAAAATGGTTTACATTAATTTAATTATATGTTGTTAATATCTAAATTAAAGCTTATTTGAATTCTAACTATCATTTTAAAGATCTGATTGATTCATATGAGTGAAAATGATTTATTTAGTATGAGAATCTATAATCGATCCTACCATCGTGTGTAAAATTCTCTTAGATCAGTCATAGTCATGCATTACGAGCAAAATTAATCTTTGATCTAGTAGGTTGAGGAACACCTATAATGATGTAGCTCCATGTGAAGCTTGTAGGCCTTGGATCTTCTTTGTCAATGGAGTCCTTTGCTTCTTGAAAACAATAGCAGTGGAATGGAGAAGGAAGAAAGATGATTGGAGATGCCACTTCAAGGAGAAGATGAGTCAAGAACAAGTTCACCACCATAGGAAGCCATGGATAAGAGCTTGAAGGTAGGAAAAGATGAGTGAAGGGAGAATGAGAGAAGGAGCATGAAATTTTATGCCTCAAATGAAGTCTGAACTTTGAAGTGTAATTCTCAAATGAACAAAGTTGAAAAATACACACACAAGGTCTCTATTTATAGTCTGAATGTCACACAAAATTGGAGAGAAATTTGAATTTCTATTCAAATTTCACTTGATTTTGAATTTTTGGAGCCAAAATTTCACTAATTATGATTAGTAAATTTTAGTTATGGTTCAACCTACTAATCCAAGATCAAGTCCAAGATTCTCCACTAAGTGTGCTTAGGTGTCATGAGGCATGTAAAGCATGAAGGACATACACAAAGTGTGACTAGATGATGTGACAATAGGGTGTAGCAAGAAAATGCTCACCTCCCTCTTAGGATGGTCCAAAATTTAATTGGACTGAGCTTCTCCCAATTCAATAAAATTTCTCTCCCAACACACACACATCAAATAATGTACTTAATGCATGTGAAATTACAAAACCACCCCTAATACAAAAATTAGTCTAGGTGCCCTAAAATACAAGGGCTGAAAAATTCTACGTTACTAGGGTACCCTCCCTACACTATGAAGCCCTAAATACAAGGCCCAAAAATAATAAAACCCTAATCTAATATGTACAAAGATAAGTGGGCTCACACTTAGCCTATAGGCCCAAAATCTACCCTAAGGCTTATGAGAACCCTTGGGTCTTCTCCTGCATCTCTGGCCCAATCTTCTTGGAGTCTCCTAGCCATGGCTTTGGTGATGAGTTCCCTCCTTGGGAGAATTGCATCATCCCCTCCCTCTTGAAGAGGATTTATCCTCAAATCTGTAGACCCCTCATCATCTGAATCAGCTACACTTGCAAAAGGAACCAAATCAGTAATGTTAAAGGTGTTGCTAACTCTATACTCCTCTGGGAGGTCTAGCCTATAAGCATTGTTGTTGATCCTCTCCAAAACCTGAAAAGAGCCATCACCTCTGGGGCTAAGTTTGGACTTTCTCTTAGTAGGAAATCTAACCTTCCTAAGATGGAGCCAAACTCAATCCCCTATTGTCATACCCTAATTTCGTCCGGGGACCTTTGCTCGATGACGTGCGACCATTCTTTGGTCCTCGTGAGGTGCTTGGCACCCATCATTAGGCAATTTGTGAAATTCCAGGACATGCCGAAAAACCAAAAAAATATATGATGCACAATCCGTAAGTTTCCGTGACACACCGGAAATCAAATGGAAGCATCGTTGCATAATTAAGTGAGGTTCCGTAACATTCCGTAAGTCAAAAAGGGGATGATTATGTAATCCGCAAGGTTCCGTAACATTACGGAAAGAAAACAAGTATCGTTACGAAATTCGTAAGTTTCCGTAACTTTACGAAAAAAGAATCACCAAAAAACAGCAGAGGGGGGTGTACTTAGTAAAAATGGGGGTGCAAATAGCACCCAGGCCCATTTGGGCCCTCCAGAAGATTCCTCCAGAAGGCGGTTGCTTCTGGAGGAAGCAACCCTGCTCGCCTGGGCGAGCTGAGCTCGCCTGGGCGAGCTGGGCGGCAACCACCTCCCCTATTTTGCTATAAATAGGGGAGGAAGTGAAGAAGAAAGGGGTCCAGCCCCTTAGGCACTTCTCTCTCTTTCGAATTTGCTTGGAAAAATTGTTTCCGTGAAGAAAATCTAAGCCGAGGCGCTTCCGAAACGTTTCCGTAACGTTTTCCGTGAGGAATCTCGCAAAGGTTTCAACCGTTCTTCGACGTTCTTCATTCGTTCTTCATCGTTCTTCGATCTTCAACGGGTAAGTATCTCGAACCAAGCTTTTCGATTCATTCTATGCACCCATGGTGGTCCACATTGTGTTTCGTGCATTTTTACTCTCGTTTTGTTTACTTTTTATACCCCCTCTTGACGTGCTTAAGCCATTTTACTTAAGTCATTTCTCGCTTAACTTAAAAATAGAATAAATTTCCACCGAACGTTTGAATTGTATTATCCATTAACTTCGGTTAAAATAAATTCCGACCGTTCGGTCGTGCCATAACCACGTTGGAAATCAAAAAGAGGTAAAAAATAATATAATAATAAAAAAAAACATCTTTTAGTAAAATAAAGCGGAAAATCAATCGGACATTTTCTCTTTGGGATTTCTCATTCTTAATCGAATTGATTAATAACTAAAGTGAAACTAAGGCTAAAATCAACTCGCCTAGTCAAGCTCGTCCACAAAAATAGGCTTTTGAAGTTTGTCATTTCAATTTCTCACTAAGTAAAATGGATCATTTTTAAGGTCCAACGCCTTAAAATGATCACCACTTAAGTAAAAAAGAATCATTTGATAAGAAAGAACTACGTAGGTCTGAGTTCCTCATTGAGGATACGTAGGAGCAAAAGCCCCGCTTTTGTCGACCACCCCAAGAGATCGTTAATGGTCCAATGCCTTAACGTTTCTCTCCTTTCAAAAACAAGAGATCGTTAATGGTCCAACGCCTTAACGTTTCTCCCCCTTTCAAAATCAAAAGACCGTTTAATGGTCCAACACCTTAAATGACCTTTTGTTCAATAAAAACATATTTTGCAAAAAAGACAAAAACAACTTAACCAAACACTTTGTTCCGAAAGAACTACGTAGGTCTGATTTCCTCATCGCAAATTGAGGAATACGTAGGAGCAAAGGGAAACACCCTTGTCGACCACAAAAAAGAAAAAAATATAAAAAGGGTATAAAGGATATAAGAACATAAAAGGGAACATAAAAATCAAAGTCATGTTTGCACATTCGATTAAAGGCTGCCGTCCCTTGGGACGGGCGTGTGGGGTGCTAATACCTTCCCCGTGCGTAAATACAACTCCCGAACCTTTCAACTTAAAAGTTCGTAGATCGCGTCTTTTCCGGTTTTTCCGACGTTTTCCTCAAATAAACGTTGGTGGCGACTCCGCGCGTATTCCTTTCATGGAACACGCATCCCGCGAGTCACGCGTCGCCCTCCCGCCGAAGGGTAGGTTGCGACAGTTGGCGACTCCGCTGGGGACTGTTTTTTAGAGAGTTAGGCCATTTAATCTTGTGCAATGTTTTATCATGACTTTCTCCTTTGTTGGTTTCCCTTTATTTGTCTTATGTTCTTGTGTATATAAACTTTTTGTTGCTTTTAGTGTGTTTTAGAATGTATGCATGAGGTAAATATTTATTCATTTGATGCACACAAACACTAACACTATTTGCACACACGGTGAGTTGAAAAAGGGCCCTACACCCGGGTTCGTGGGAACATAAGGAGTGGAGGTGAATCTGTGATCATGCTAGGTCTCCGACTTGCTTGATTGCAGTGAACCCTCATCTAGAGTTTTTCTCTTTGAAGACATATTGTTGCTAGTAGTCCCTACTGCTGCATTATGTTCTTCGAAGAGGATGATACCTCTAGAAACCATCAAGAGAGATATGACTACCTTGGGGATTATCACTAAAAGCCTAGTTAGCTCTCTCCCTTATAGGTCCCTTAAATAGGGGCACGGAGCAAACACGCTGCGTGCCATTTTTCACACTGCCATGCATAAGTATCATATACCCTTTTGCTTATATTTGTTTGTGAATATTATCGTACTATGTACATCCCCATGTTGTGCCTTTCGCATATGCATCATGCGTGGGTTTCGTCTTTGATCCCCTCACTTTAGCAAACCGACGGAGGGTCCGTGTCGCCTTCTTAAAAAACATACGTTGGGTGCCATGCTGCCCAAACGTTGTATCCAAGAAGGAAACAATTTCTCGGGCTCCCGTATCCGTAAAATACATTCATATCATGCATCGCATAAGCATCTCTTCATAACATCATAATGAACATATCGTTCCTGGATTTGTCCGTTATCATATTCCAGCCTCACATTTTGCATGAGTCATGGCATCATCATGCATATGCGTTCAACAAACTTTTTGATCTGCAAAATTGCATACCATTTGTTTTCATGTTTGTTCATCCTTGCGTTTTCCTCTACAAAACAAAAACAAAAAAGGGGAAGCGTGAAAACTTCACACTACATTCTTAGTTGCATGTGTTAGGCACCATGAGCCAACCATGTTGGGATCATAAACCCATTTCTAAAAAAAAATGCACACAACAACAAAACAAAATAATTGAACATGGTACCTAATGCATGGTTAACTAGGAAATGGTGTTTCTTCGGGCATCTCAATTTCATAATTACATTTTCCATGCATAGCTTAAAGTATGCCCGAGTCATTCATCCCTATGAGATGTTGTTGAAGTATTGGCGATCAGAATTGCCATTCCTTGGATTATAGGGTTGAACCAAGCTCATGCTTTTACAAAAAGATTCATCAAGTCAAGTTGAAATATGGAAGTAACCGTCTTGCAAAATTGGGGCAAAAGATGAATCGAGTCACATCACTGCTTCGTCTACTGCCAAACATATTTAGGATTATTGATGTCCTTGTTACTTCCAGTTTCACCTTGACAAAGATGTCATGGACCATGTTGAAAATCTAAATTGATTCAACCCCATATCTTGCGTAAAAATTCGCAATACTTCAACTGTACATCATTCGCATGCATCCATGCTTTTCATTGGTTGCATTGCTCGTTGCATTCTTTCCTTGAAAAATAAAATAAAATGAACTTAATCATTGTTATAAAAAAGAAAGGGACACGCTTTACGACGCCCTTACCGAACTCGTGCTAGAGCTAGAGTAATGGGTGAAGTAGAGGAGATACAAGAGAAGATGAAGGCCGACATGGAGGCCATTCAAGAGAAAATGGCCACAATGAGGGAGGCCATGATGAGCGTGAAGAAGATAATGGAAGCCAATGCGGTTGCAATTGCCGCTACCAGCGTTGTTGCTAAGGTGAACCCGACGTCCCCATCCGGCCTCAAGCAAATGAATCATCCAACCTCAAATATGGTAGGCAAAGATTTAGGAAGTACGGGCGGCCCCCATGATGTGCAAATTCAAAACAAGCACGCCTTCCCGCCATATGGTTTGCCTCCCAAACTATACACCACCCAATGTGGTGTACATTCCCAATGAGGATGTCAATAACTCCACTCCCATACTCATTAAGAGCCAACAACCTCAATCTGATCATGCACATGTCTCTCGACCCATGGAGGAGACACATGAAATTCCCCACCACGATCTAGCCAACTTCAAGCCTTGCCTCGGATATGCTGCTGAAGGGCAAGCAGTTGGTGGTATACCCCTGCAAAACACTTTGGAGGGCCCTCAATATCATCCACAACCACAACCCTCACGTTCCACAGCGGTTAAAAACCCTCATGACTATGGCAGGAATGGGAAAGTTGGATAATCTAGAGGAAAGGCTCAGGGCCATTGAAGGAGGTGAAGATTATGCCTTTGCTAACCTAAAAGAGTTGTTCCTAGTACCCAATACCATCACCCCTCCCAAGTTCAAGGTGCTGGACTTTGACAAGTACAAGGGGACTACTTGTCCCAAGAACCATCTAAAGATGTATTGTCAGAAGATGGGGGAATACGCAAAAGATGAGGAATTGCTGATACATTCCTTCCATGAAAGTCTTACTGGGGTAGCTGTTACCTGGTACACTAACTTGGAACCTTCCCGAGTCCATTCTTGGAAGGACCTAATGGTTGCCTTCGTTAGGCGGTGTCAGTACAATTCTGATATGGCTCCGGATAGGATGCAACTACAAAAAGTGTGCAAAAAGGGGGCACGAATCTTTCAAAGAATACGCCCAAAGATGGAGAGACTTGGCAACTCAAGTAGCACCCCCAAAAACAGAGAAAGAGATTATCACAATGATAGTAGACACGTTACCGGTGTTCTACTATGAAAAAAATGGTGGGTTACACACCTTCAAGTTTTACAGATTTGATCGTCCTACTAGGACGACTGAGAAAACTGGGGCAAATGAAGAGGGTGAGAAAGAGGGAGAAACCCATGCTGTGACTGCCATTCCTATACGGCCAAGTTTCCCAAACCCAACAATGTCATTGCTCAGTCAATAACAAACCACCTCCTTACCCACCACCCAGTTATCCACAAAGGCCATCCCTAAATCAACCACAAAGCCTGTCTACCGCACTTCCAATGACTAAGACCACCTTTAGCACAAACCAAAAAAAACACCAACCAAGAAATGAATTTTGCAGCGAAAAGCCTATAGGATTCACCCCAAATTCCGGTGTCATATGCTAACTTGCTCCCATATCTACTTGATAACGCAATGGTAGCCATAACCCCTGCTAGGTTCCCTCAAACCCCCATTTTTCTAAGGATATGACTTGAACGCAACATGTGCATATCGTGGGGGAGCCCTGGGGCATTCCATTGAGCACTGTATGACCCTCAGGCGTAAGGTGCAAGGTCTAATTGATGCGGGCTGGCTGAAATTTGAGGAGAATCGCGTGTAAATCCTGACATTGACAAGAGATGCCACACATGGGGCAATTTTGAAAACTATTGTTAGATGTCTCTAATGACTCATCAGGATTTTCAAGTGCAAGCCATTGGTCAGTTTGCTCAAGCGACCTGTGCTCCTGAGTTTGGACTTCCAAGACCGTTCAATCAGAGATTACTCGTCTTGCACGTTGGTGGGGTTGCCGTAAAACAACGAGTAAAGTTCAAAACAAATAAGTTTCAAAATAAAAAATAAAAAGGCATTTGGTTGACTGTGTTTTCAAGTAAAAATATAGACGTTCATGTGACCTCATTTTGTCTTTTTAGAAAGAAGTGAGTTATCAAGAATAAGATGTTGGACAAATGGCCTCAGTTACCTTAAGAAAAAGGGGGGTTGAATTAAGATGCAAAGACTATTCCCCAATTGAACTATCACTCTTTCTTTTTGGATTAACAATGCACCCTTAACATGAATTACTCAAAAGACAATTCAAAATAAACTTCTTTAAAGCAAAAGATAAATAGCAATAAAAGAAGTTTAAAGGAAGAGAGGAATGCAAACTTGATTTATACTGGTTCGGCCACTTCCCGCGTCTACGTCCAGTCCTCAAGAAACCCACTTGAGATTTTCCACTCTCTTTGTAAAACTCCTTTTACAAAGTCTGAACCACACAGGGACAACCCTTCCCTTGTATTCAAGAATCCTCTACAATAAGAGACTCTCAGTCTCTTAATCCCTTTTCAGAAGTAAGAAGAAGAGAAGAAGAAATCTCTCTTAAAAGGGATAGATTGTACAATGAAGACCAATCAAAATTCCTTATTGAATATGCAAGTGGTTGACCAAGGAATCTTTTTGAGAGGATAAGACAGTTCAGTTCAGAAAAACTCTTAATCTTTTGAGAGGATAAACTTTGTGGGCAATGAAAACTCTCTTTAAATTCGTGTTTCCAAGTCACCTTTGATGGCCATTCATAAACCATTTGAATAGATGTGACTCTTGGAAATTATTTTCTGAAAATCTCCTCTGGTAATCGATTACAAGACTTGTGTAATAGATCACAGGCTTTAAAATTTGAATAAATTGCTGGTAATCAATTACCATCCATGTGTAATCGATTACACATTATAAATTTTGAATTCAAATTTCTAGTGACTGTTATAAACATTTTCAGCTGCTGGTAATCGATTACCGGAGAGCAAATCTCAATTTGAAATGATAGAATTCTTTGGTCAAACCTTTTGTTTTTTCAATTTGGAAACTTCTTCCAAAAGATTCTAGAAATCAACTTGATCATATATCTTGACTTTCTTGGATTCTTGTCTTGAATAAAACTTAGAAGCACTTGATCCTTTAGCATCATCAAGACATCAAAACATCTTGCTTCTACATAGAAGTCATTTGACTTAATCCATCAGCTGAAAAATCCTTCAACTATTTCTCGTCCTTGGAAAATTCTTTTTGCAAGAATCAATTGCGTCTTTCATTCTTCCTCACTACGAGGTTGTGAAAACAAGACAACAATTGGTACCTCTAAGCCCTACACTGGGGCAATGAAAGGCCCCATGCATAAACCTCAAACGAACCTAGGGGCAGATTAGAAGTTCTCACTCAATAGGTTCCCAGCTACAAGGTCATGACGAAAGACAACGATTGGTACCTCAAAGCCTTACACTGGGGCAATGAGGGGCACCGTGCATGAGCCTCAAGTGAACATAGGGGCCGATCAAAAGTTCTCACCCATCGATGTTTTTAACAAAAATAAAGGGGACAAACCCTAGGATTTCAATGGATTGATTAAACATCAAACGACTCCATTGCCGTCACTCCAAAATGGTCAAGTGACTAAATAAAAAAGAACATACACTCTGAGGGAGTTCCCGGAGAGATTTGCAAAAAGATAGGATGAGGTTGCATGAATTATCACCTTTTTCAAAAGGGTAGTCAATCTGTGTTTTCCAAAAAAAAAAAAAATCAAATCAAAATCAAAATCACAAAATAGGGAAAGAATACCATGAACATTGTACAACTTTCCATTACATTGCATTGTTTCATATAAAGTCCGCATTTACCCAAATTTCACAACAAAGGTTGCATGCATTTGCATCCCTCAAAATCATGTTAACTACATAGATTCCCTACATCTAAATGTCCAAATCTTTTGAATTTGGGATGACCGGCTCTCTCGATGAGTCGATCTCTTGCTTTCTCATAAGGATGGACCCTCGGGTACTAGTACCCTGGTCTTCAGAGGACTACACTCCTCGCCAACAGAGGGCTGCACGCCCTCACCTTAAGAGGACTGTGTGTCCTCACCTTCAGAGGACTGCATGTCCTCACCTTCAGAGGGCTACACGCCCTCGCCATCAGAGGACTGCATGTCCTCACCTTCAGAGGGCTACACGCCCTCGCCATCAGAGGACTGCATGTCCTCACCTTCAGAGGGTTACACGCCTTCGCCATCAGAGGACTGCATGTCCTCATCTTCGTAGGGCTACACGCCCTCACCTTTAGAGGACTACACGTCCTCGCCAACATAGGGCTGCACGCCCTCACCTTGAGAGGACTACACGTCCTCGCCAACGTAGGGCTACACGCCCTCACCTTTAGAGGACTACACGTCCTCGCCAACAGAGGGCTGCACGCCCTCACCTTTAGAGGACTACACATCCTCGCCTTCAGAGGACTCCACGTCCTCACCTTGAGAGGACTACACGTCCTCGCCTTGAGAGGACTACACGTCCTCGCCTTGAGAGGACTACATGTCCTCACCATCAGAGGGCTGCACGCCCTCACCTCCAGAGGACTACACGTCCTCGCCTTGAGAGGGCTACCCGCCCTCGCCTTGGGTACTAGTTACCCTCACCTTCAGAGGACTACATGTCCTCACCTTCGTAGGGCTACATGCCCTCACCTTTAGAGGACTACACATCCTCGCCTTCAGAGGACTGCACGTCCTCACCTTGAGAGGACTAAACGTCCTCGCCTTGAGAGGACTACATGTCCTCACCATCAGAGGACTACACGTCCTCGCCTTGAGAGGACTACATGTCCTCACCATCAGAGGGCTGCACGCCCTCACCTCCAGAGGACTACACGTCCTCGCCTTGAGAGGGCTACTCGCCCTTGCCTTGGGTACTAGTTACCCTCACCTTCAGAGGACTACATGTCCTCACCTTTGTAGGGCTACACGCCCTCACCTTTAGAGGACCACACGTCCTCACCTTCAGAGGGCTACACGCCCTCGCCATCAGAGGACTGCATGTCCTCACCTTCGTAGGGCTACACGCCCTCACCTTTAGAGGACTACACGTCCTCGCCAACAGAGGGCGACACGCCTTCACCTTTAGAGGACTACACGTCCTCGCCAACAGAGGGCTGCACGCCCTCACCTTGAGAGGACTACACGCCCTCACCTCCAGAGGACTATACATCCTCGCCTTGAGAGGGTTGCACGCCCTCACCTTTAGAGGGCTACGTGTCCTCATTTTCAGTGTGCTCCACATCCGCACCTTAAGAGAATTTAAGGTCCTCTATCCTTAAATGCTTAACCAAGACTTGCACTCTCGGTTAAGGGACCAGTAGTTTCCTTTTAACGGTTCCTGGGCCACCCCTTGATATTGGAGGAGGGCCAACTGTGCGAGCACAACCAGAGAGGGAGGCTATCACACAGCTACTATGCATACCGGGGCAAGATTTCACCCGTGCCGCTGCAAAGAGACGAGTGCGGATCATGCGCACCAACATGACCACTCTTACACAGATATAGATGACATTGCTACTTAGCAACATTCTGCCCATCGACCGCATTGCCAATCTCCCCCTGCAAAAGTATCAGTTGGTCTGTGTCGTCCCGACGTGGGTAAGTATGCATATGGTTCAACTGATTTCTGATACCATCTATTGTTTGCAGGGATCGCACCCACAAAGACACCCAGTGGACCCGAAAAAGTCAAACAGGGCCCTGGGGTTTTCTGCTCTGGTTACGGGCCTCTATCAGTCCTACAGGGTGCCCGTACCCCCCCGGCAAGGTCACGTCATCATAGGTAAGTATGCACATCGCTCAACTGATTTCTGATTTCATCTATTGTTTGCAGGGATCGCGCCTGCAAGACACCCAGTGGACCCGAAGAAGTCCAACAGGGTCTTGGAGTTGTCAAGCTCTAATTACGGGTCTCTATCAGTTCTACGGAGTACCTGTCACCTCCAGCAAGGGCATCAGGCCCCCTACTAATCGAGCTTTCATCAAGAAGTACTGCGCCCCCAGGCAGGCGCAGGGCGAGACACCACAGCAGCATTGGGATGGACGGTAGCGGGCAATAGACACACCGCCATCACCACTAAAGTTCACCTCAGCTCATCCATAAAAAGGTTAGAGCGTTGCCTACGACACATGGCCGACCAATAGGCAACCAAGTCCAAAGCCAAAGGTAAGCAAAGTACTAGGTCAGTGACCTACAAGTCATAAGGCGTCCAGCTAAAGACGTTAAAGAAGCGCTGCTAGGAGGCAACCTAGTACCTTTTGAATCTATGCTTGTTATTTGATCACTTTTTATAGTAGGACGCACCTAGTTGCTCATGATCCTGGGGATTTAAATAAAACAAGCGCAAGCTCGAAAGGTAGTCATACCTCACAAAATATATATATGTATGTTTAGGTAGTGAAAATACCTTAGATATGCATGTATGTAAACAAAAAAACACCTCACAAAATATATATATGTATGTTTAGGTAGTGAAAATACCTTAGATATGCATGTATGTAAACAAAAAAACACTTTCACAAAATATATATATGTATGTTTAGGTAGAAAGATACCTTAGATGTGCGTGTATGTAGCAAAAAAATACCTCGCAAAACATATATATGTATGTTTAGGTGGCAAGATACCTTGGATATGCATGTATATAGCAAAAATACCTCACAAAATATGCACATGTTTAGGTAGCAAAATACCTCATGAAAAAGAAAAAAAAAAAAAAAAAAGGAAATGAACAAATGAAAAAAAGAGAAAAAAGAAAAATAAGTTGTCTAGCTGAAAAGCCAACATGCTTTTGAAAAGAGATGACTTCCAACTTTTCTTTGAAAAAAATTCATTGATCATAACCTATTTTTGAAAAAAAATGTGTATACACCTGAAGGGTGAATGCTGTGAAAGTTTTCCCGGACGCCCAAAATGGACTCGGATGAATGCACAAATTGATAAAAGAACATATTTTGGAAACATTGGGTTGATTTAAAATAGAGGAAATAAATCCTGAGCCCTAGCATCACATGACCATAAAATTTTGACACTTGAGTGTCCACATAGGTGCATGCATAACCAGTTTTGCATAAAATTTCCAAATCATCATTTTTGCATTTGTGTCATGGAAATAATGTGGGGCATCCCTTTTTATCCTTGAACCAAACCAAACCCCGACATGTATCATGTCTAGCCATTCTACAAACCTTGAGCCAAAATCCTGACTCACCATGAACCTTGACCTAGGGTGAGAATGTCAATCCTTACCCTCGGGAGCAAAAAAGAAAAGAAGGAAAATTCCCCAATCAAAGAGTGGGAGAAAGCAAAAAAAGAAAAGAAGGAAAATTTCCAATCAAAGAGAAAGGCAAAAAGAAAAGAAAGAAAATTCCCAACCAAAGAATGGGAGAAAGTAAAAAAGGAAGGAAAGAAAGTTCTTGATCAAAGAAACTAGAAGAAATGTGCAGAAAGGTCTTTTGACCAGACAATATCTGAACAATACAGAATTGTCACCAAATGAACGAAAAAAGAAGGAAAGAGAACCACAACCTAAAATGGTCTTCTCCCTTTAATTACCAACCAAAATCCCGTGCGCTAGCGACCTTTTTTTCTCGCCCCGCACTAGACAAAAAAAACAGAAAAAGAAAAAGCCAGGAAAATCAAAAGCCAAAAACACACAAAAGCCGAAAGAAGAAACCACCAAAAGAACCCATTCCCAAGGGAAGCCCTATTGATCCATGATCACGCATGTAATTTTTGATTTGATAGGAAATAATTTGCAAAGTCAAGTCATGACATATCTATGGTTCGGAATTAGGATGAAACACTTACCTGTGCGAGATTGATACACTTTGAGTGGATTTCTTCTATTTTTGTCGAACCCATTGTTTCCTCTGAATGGTCATTTAGAAACGAAATGCTAACATCCAAAATCTCATTTATGGTTATGGGAGATTTCATCAGCAGACTCTCCTTCCCCGGTAGACACATTGTTTTTCACTCAAAAAAGCATATGCTGCTCTAAATCAGTTGGAATATTTGTCTCTTTGCTAAAGCATGTTTGCATTTTAGTGGAGAAAACAACGAGACTTTTTCAAGTCTCACAAGTTATCCAGAACTACGTAGGTCTGAATTCCTCATTGGAGGATACGTAGGAGCAAGAGCCTCGCTTTTGTCGACCACACCGCCTTTTGTTGCCATGACTCGAGAGCTGGTAGCCCGCGGAGACACCTTATGGTTATTCGCACCCTTTTGTCATCCAGAGGTGGCGGGCCCGATGACAAGCAGAGACCAAGTTTGGTCATTCTGCACCCATGATACGCGGAGATACCTTATGGTTATTCGCACCCTTTTGTCATCCAGAGGCGGCGGGCCCGATGACAAGCAGAGACCAAGTTTGGTCATTCTGCACCCATGATACGCGGAGATACCTTATGGTTATTCGCACCCTTTTGTCATCCAGAGGCGGCGGGCCCGATGACAAGCAGAGACCAAGTTTGGTCATTCTGCACCCATGATACGCGGAGATACCTTATGGTTATTCGCACGCTTTTGTCATCCAGAGGCGGCGGGCCCGATGACAAGCAGAGACCAAGTTTGGTCACTCTGCACCCATGATACGCGGAGATACCTTATGGTTATTCGCACCCTTTTGTCATCCAGAGGCGGCGGGCCCGATGACAAGCAGAGACCAAGTTTGGTCATTCTGCACCCATGATACGCGGAGATACCTTATGGTTATTCGCACCCTTTTGTCATCCAGAGGCGGCGGGCCCGATGACAAGCAGAGACCAAGTTTGGTCATTCTGCACCCATGATACGCGGAGATACCTTATGGTTATTCGCACCCTTTTGTCATCCAGAGGCGGCGGGCCCGATGACAAGCAGAGACCAAGTTTGGTCATTCTGCACCCTTGTATCATCCAGAGGCGGCGGGCCCGATGATACGCGGAAATACCCGAGTGGTTATCCGTATAAACATTCTTTTGCTATCTGTAAGACAGAACGCTTGATAGCATGCAGAGGCTGACACAGTCTTCTGCACCTTTTGTTCCTCCGGGAACAACAAGTCATTTACATGTGGAAATTTCATGGTCACCCGCGACTCTCGTCAGCCGAGAGGAGCGAAATTAGTGTCATACACTGATTTTCGGGGACCTTTGCTTGATGACATGCGACCATTCTTTGGTCCTTGTGAGGTGCTTGGCATCCATCATTAGGCAATTTGTGAAATTCTAGGAGCGACAAGTCATGGTCACCCGTGACTCTCGTCAACCGAGAGGAACGAAATTAGTGTCATACACTGATTTTCGGGGACCTTTGCTTGATGACAAGCGACCATTCTTTGGTCCTTGTGAGGTGCTTGGCACCCATCATTAGGCAATTTGTGAAATTTTGGGAACAACAAGTCATTTGCATGTGGAGATTTTATGGTCACCCGCGACTCTCGCCAAATTGAGAGGAACGAAATTAGTGTCTTATCTTTACTTTCCTTTTATCTCCAATAAAAGACAAGTAAAGAGGGGCAACTGTCATACCCTAATTTCGTCCGGGGACCTTTGCTCGATGACGTGCGACCATTCTTTGGTCCTCGTGAGGTGCTTGGCACCCATCATTAGGCAATTTGTGAAATTCCAGGACATGCCGAAAAACCAAAAAAATATATGATGCACAATCCGTAAGTTTCCGTGACACACCGGAAATCAAATGGAAGCATCGTTGCATAATTAAGTGAGGTTCCGTAACATTCCGTAAGTCAAAAAGGGGATGATTATGTAATCCGCAAGGTTCCGTAACATTACGGAAAGAAAACAAGTATCGTTACGAAATTCGTAAGTTTCCGTAACTTTACGAAAAAAGAATCACCAAAAAACAGCAGAGGGGGGTGTACTTAGTAAAAATGGGGGTGCAAATAGCACCCAGGCCCATTTGGGCCCTCCAGAAGATTCCTCCAGAAGGCGGTTGCTTCTGGAGGAAGCAACCCTGCTCGCCTGGGCGAGCTGAGCTCGCCTGGGCGAGCTGGGCGGCAACCACCTCCCCTATTTTGCTATAAATAGGGGAGGAAGTGAAGAAGAAAGGGGTCCAGCCCCTTAGGCACTTCTCTCTCTTTCGAATTTGCTTGGAAAAATTGTTTCCGTGAAGAAAATCTAAGCCGAGGCGCTTCCGAAACGTTTCCGTAACGTTTTCCGTGAGGAATCTCGCAAATGTTTCAACCGTTCTTCGACGTTCTTCATTCGTTCTTCATCGTTCTTCGATCTTCAACGGGTAAGTATCTCGAACCAAGCTTTTCGATTCATTCTATGCACCCATGGTGGTCCACATTGTGTTTCGTGCATTTTTACTCTCGTTTTGTTTACTTTTTATACCCCCTCTTGACGTGCTTAAGCCATTTTACTTAAGTCATTTCTCGCTTAACTTAAAAATAGAATAAATTTCCACCGAACGTTTGAATTGTATTATCCATTAACTTCGGTTAAAATAAATTCCGATCGTTCGGTCGTGCCATAACCACGTTGGAAATCAAAAAGAGGTAAAAAATAATATAATATTAAAAAAAAACATCTTTTAGTAAAATAAAGCGGAAAATCAATCGGACATTTTCTCTTTGGGATTTCTCATTCTTAATCGAATTGATTAATAACTAAAGTGAAACTAAGGCTAAAATCAACTCGCCTAGTCAAGCTCGTCCACAAAAATAGGCTTTTGAAGTTTGTCATTTCAATTTCTCACTAAGTAAAATGGATCATTTTTAAGGTCCAACGCCTTAAAATGATCACCACTTAAGTAAAAAAGAATCATTTGATAAGAAAGAACTACGTAGGTCTGAGTTCCTCATTGAGGATACGTAGGAGCAAAAGCCCCGCTTTTGTCGACCACCCCAAGAGATCGTTAATGGTCCAATGCCTTAACGTTTCTCTCCTTTCAAAAACAAGAGATCGTTAATGGTCCAACGCCTTAACGTTTCTCCCCCTTTCAAAATCAAAAGACCGTTTAATGGTCCAACACCTTAAATGACCTTTTGTTCAATAAAAACATATTTTGCAAAAAAGACAAAAACAACTTAACCAAACACTTTGTTCCGAAAGAACTACGTAGGTCTGATTTCCTCATCGCAAATTGAGGAATACGTAGGAGCAAAGGGAAACACCCTTGTCGACCACAAAAAAGAAAAAAATATAAAAAGGGTATAAAGGATATAAGAACATAAAAGGGAACATAAAAATCAAAGTCATGTTTGCACATTCGATTAAAGGCTGCCGTCCCTTGGGACGGGCGTGTGGGGTGTTAATACCTTCCCCGTGCGTAAATACAACTCCCGAACCTTTCAACTTAAAAGTTCGTAGATCGCGTCTTTTCCGGTTTTTCCGACGTTTTCCTCAAATAAACGTTGGTGGCGACTCCGCGCGTATTCCTTTCATGGAACACGCATCCCGCGAGTCACGCGTCGCCCTCCCGCCGAAGGGTAGGTTGCGACACCTATATTAAGCACCAACTCCTTCCTTTATCTATTGCCTTTAGCTGCATACACCTTTATTTGGTTCTCTATTTGGTTCCTAACCTTTTCATGTAATTTCTTCACAAACTCTGACCTAGATACCCCTTCTTTATGTATAAAAGAAGTGTCAAGTGGAAGGGGAATTAGGTCCAAAGGTGTGAGCGGATGGAACCCATAGACAACCTCAAATGGTGATTGCCTGGTAGATCTATAAACCCCCTCTATTATAGGCAAACTCCATATGAAGAAGGTACTCATCCCAAGACTTGTGATTGCCTTTTAGGAGAGCCCTTAATAATGTGGATAAAGATCTATTCACTATCTCTATCTACCCATCAATCTGTGGGTGACAAGTGGTGGAGAAAAGGATCTTAGTTCTTAGCTTAGCCCACAAAGTTTTCCAAAAATGGCTAAGGAACATAGCATCTTTATCAGACACAATAGTCTTAGGCAAACCATAAAGCCTTACAACTTCTCTAAAAAAAAGTCTTGAGATGTGACTAGCATCATCTACCTTGTGGCATGGTATGAAATGTGTCATCTTAAACCTATCCACCTCCACAAAGATAAAGCCTACATCCCTCTGGGTCCTAGGAAGCCCAAGGACAAAGTCCATACTTATATCTACCCAGGGTGCAAATGGAATGGGTAAGGGTGTGTATAGCCTATGAGGCATCACCCTAGACTTGGCTTATAAACAAGCCACACACCTAGTGCAATACTTATGAACATCTTTTTTCATATGGGGCCAAAAGAATTTTTCCTTGAGGAAGACAAGAGTCTTATCAATTCCAAAATGCCCCATAAGCCCACCCTCATGGCTCTCTTTGACCAACAACTTTCTAAGGGATCCTTGGGGTATACAAAGTCTTCCCTCTTTGAACAAATACCCCTTAGCATTGTAGAATCCATCTTGGGCCTTATGCCCACAGCTAGCATAAATGGGAGAGAAGTACTCA
Source organism: Glycine soja (assembly GCF_004193775.1). Lineage (NCBI taxonomy): Eukaryota > Viridiplantae > Streptophyta > Magnoliopsida > Fabales > Fabaceae > Glycine > Glycine soja. The sequence goes on along the minus strand of NC_041004.1, from coordinate 17,959,067 downwards.
TCAGAAACATACAATTCTCTTATGTTATCAAATCCTAAAATTTGAGCTCTAAGGGAAGAAAGCAATGTGTGTCGCCTAGAAAGAGCATCTGCCTCTTGTCTAACCTGCATTGCCATCTAATGTACTTAAGTGATTCATGATCACTATGAATAACAAACTCCTTGGAAACAAGGTAATGTTCCCTAACTTAGAGGGCTCTAACTAAGGCATAAAGCTCTTTATCATATGCGGGGTAGTTGAGAGTGACACCATGAAGTTTCTCACTAAAGTAAGCAATAGGGTTCCCACCTTGCAACAACACAGCTCCCACACCTACACCAGAGGCATCACACTCTAGCTCAAAAGTTTTAGAAAAGTCAGGAAGAACTAGAACAGGTGCCTTGGTGAGCTTTTCTTTGAGCAAAGCAAAGGCTTGCTCTTGTCTTTCTCCCCATGTGAATGCCACATTCTTCTTCATCAAATCATTTAGTGGCGAAACAAGTGTAGAGAAATTAGGAACAAACCTTCTATAGAAACTTACTAACCCATGGAAGCTCCTAATATCTCCTACACTTTTTGGGGTGGGCCACTCTTGGCTGGCCTTGATTTTTTCAGGGTCCACATGGACCCCATTTTTTCTAACCACAAAACCTAAGAAGACTACACTATCGGCACAAAAGGTGCATTTATCTATATTAGCAAAGAGAGTGTGTTTCCTAAGAACCAAAAGAACTTGCCTTAGATGTCCTAAGTGATCATCTAGGTCCCTACTATAGACTAAGATATCATTGAAATAAACAACTACAAACCTACCTATGAACTCCCTTAGGACATGATTCATTAGCCTCATGAAGGTGCTTGGTGCATTAGTGAGCCCAAAAGGCATCACTAGCCACTCATACAACCCAAACTTGGTCTTGAAAGTGGTTTTCCACTCATCACCTTTTCTTATCCTTATTTGGTGATAACTCCTTTTAAGATCAATTTTGGAAAATATATTTGCACCATGCAACTCATCAAGCATATCATCATGCCTAGGAATCGGGTGCCTATACTTCAAAATTATGTTGTTGATGGCCCTATAATCTGTACACATTCTCCACTTACCATCCTTCTTTGGCACCAACAACACAGACACAATACAAGGACTTAGGCTCTATTGGACCCAACCCTTCTCCAACAATTCCTTAACTTGGGATTCAATCTCCTTGGTCTCTTGAGGATTAGTCCTATAAGTTGTCCTATTAGGAATGCTTGTTCCTGGGACTAAGTCTATTTGGTGTTCTATTCCCCTAAGAGGAGGTAACCCAGGGGGTATCTCTTTGGGAAATACATCACCAAATTCTAGTAAGAGTTCTTGGACATTTAGGGGAATGGTCTCAAGTGGGGGAATTATAGCAGTGCTAAGGGAAGTCTCCCTTGAAAGGAGAAGGTAGAAAGATTTCTTGAGAAGAAGAGCTCTCTTAATATCTCTTTTTATTGCAAAATGACTCTCCTTTTTTTACAACTTTCTTAGAGGAACACCTTCCCTCTTTTTCCTTCTCCTTGAATTTTGGAGCTAAGGCCTTACTATCCTTTTTTTCTTTTGTTTTTAACTTTTCCTCATCCCTCTTGTCCTTCATTGTAAGTTGATCCTTAGCTACTTATGAAGGTGTTTGAGGATGCAACACAAATTTAGTGCCAAGATGGGTGAGGATAATCTCATTAGTTAAACCATTGTAAATGATCTTCCTATCAAATTGTCATGGCCTTCCTAAAAGAATATGCCCTGCCTCCATAGTAACTATATTACAATTAACTTCATCCTTATATGTCCCAATGGAGAAAGGTACCTTGACTTGTTGGTTAACTATCATTTCCCCTTACTCATTGAGCCATTAAAGTTTATAAGGTTTTGGTTGGGGAATGATAGTGAGGTTCAACTTGGAAACTAATCTTGTGCTACAACAATTGCAACAAGATCCACTATCCACAATGAGAGAACAAGTTTTATCTATAATTTTGCATATTGAATGAAAGATATTCTCTCTTTGGGATTGAGATAGATCACAAGATTGACCTCCAAGGAGCCTTCTAACCATTAGGAGGTCACCTCACTAGACTTCCTCACTAGACTCTTCACCCCTTACTTCATCATCACTTCCACTAAAGGAATGGGAAGAAGTAGTCTCCTCTTGACTACTATAAACATCTTGACCTCTCATAATCATGGTTTTCTTTGTGGGGCATTGAGAGGCAATATGACCTCTCCCAAGACATTTGAAGCATTTAATGTTGTTAGTCCTTGCTTGGGAACTAGTCTTAGGGGTGGATTTCTCTATGGTCTTACCCTTATCTTCCTTGGGTTTTGAAGGTACAACCCCCAAAATTCCATGGGCTTGGTCCTTCCTTGGATAAGAGTGAAAGCCATAAGATTTGGAAGAAGGATTTCTTTTAAGTTGTTGTTCCACTCTTATACAAAGTTGGACTAGCTCATCTAGGTCCCTATATAGAAGGAGTTCAACCTTGCCCCTCACTTCCATATTTAGCCCACTAAGGAACCTAATTATGCTCGTTCTTTCCTCCTCCCTAAGTCTAGCTTTTAAAAGGAGTAGTTTCATTTGTTGTCTATATTCTTCAACACTCATACTTCCTTGTCTAAGCCTTTGGAGCTTGTCCATAAGCTCCCTTTCATAGTAGGAAGGAATGTGCCTCTTCCTAATAGCACTCTTAAGATTATTCCAATACTCTACTAGAGGATCCCCATGAATCCTCCGTTCCCTAACAAGGGAAGTCCACCAAGGGCATACATGTAACATCCCATTTTTCATAGACTAATTTAAAAAGGATTTTTATTTGTAAATTTAGAAAAATGATGAGATTTTTATAATTAAATAAATAAGGAGAAATAAATTTATTAATTAAAATAATAGTTTGAGAGAAAATAAAAATGGTATTTTATTAATTCATTTGATAGAAAAGAAAATAAAGTTTCTTTTTATAAAATAATAAAAATAAATAAAGTAACTAATAGGTTGTGAGTACTCTAGCTATAAATAGAGACATGTTAGCTCAGTGATGATAACTTCTAAGTCTCCTCTTCTTCTCAATTTCGTTTTCCCTTCTCTTCCTCCCAAAACTCTCTCTTTTCCCGCATACTACCAAACCTGTCCAAGAAAAATGACGATCTAGAACTCATTCACCGCTGGATTGTCGTGAAATTTGAGCACCAGGTTCAGAACTCATCTTTGAACATTCTCACCATTGTGAATTACGCAAACATGTCAGAGCTAAGAGAAATACCCCTTGCACCGTATCTTTTTCTTTTCCCGCAGAAACCCAAAACTATTTCAGTAAAACTACAATCTCGGATGTGTTAACCGTTGGATTGTCATGAAATTTTGATATGTAATTTTTGATTTATTTCCTCACATCTTCACCGTTGGGATTTGAAAAATAACGTCTCCAAAGTGAGAAATACTCACTGCACGTAGACAATAGAATGAAGGCTTCAATCCCTTCTCCTTCTCTCTAACGTTTAGGAACCCTATCAGAGCAATCAAAGGAAAAACGGAATCACAAGAAATTTCTAGAGATGTCACTATCATTTTCGGAATACACACGTGAGCCCGCTTAGAGATAATGGATGAGTTTATTGCAATTGGGGTTAGAATGAACATGTGTAGGGATCCTTAGAGAATTAAATTAGGGTTTATTTTAGGATGTTTATTGAATTATAATTTTTTCGTTTATGATTATAAATACAATATTGATGTCCTGATGCGAATTGGTTGATAAAATTGAATGTTATTGGTGTTTTCATTTTTTTTATACATATGATTTAGATTAATTATTTTGATATAATTGTGTGAAATTATTTGAGGGGTTATACTATCCATGTTATGATAAACCTTTCGTATAAATTGTTATATTGAGATTAAGAAATGGTGATTCAAATTATGAGTATGTAATAAATTGAACCTATGATGAATGGTGAAATACATGTGTATTGAGATGTGTGTATTAAGTTGTGAGTTATTAACTGTGCAATCACACAATTGTAAGATCCTTTAAGGGCAATGAGTTTTTGTACGACGAGTATTGTGATGAGATCCATTATGCAGACCCGACGAGTTTAATCACAAGCGCGACGAGATAAAATTATTTTGAAAACAATTGAAGAGTCATGTGTATTGCATAGTTCATAGGTAAAGTGTATATGATTCATGAGGTGTGATAACATGTTAAATTGGGATTATACCATTGTGATTGAGACCGAGTGTATGTGATAAATTGAGTATGTATTGACTTGTATAATATATATATGCATTGAGATGTTGTGTGCATTGAGTTATGAGCTATGAATTGTACAATCACATGACTATAAGACCCTTTAAGGGCGACGAGTTAATGCGCGACGAGTATTGCGATGGGAACCAATGTGGGAACCCGACAAGTTTAATCACAAGCATGACAAGATAAAACTATTTTGAGAACAATTGAGGAGTCGTGTGATTTGTACAGTTCATAGATAGATTCTATGTACTAAAATATTTTCTGGGTTGGACCTGAATCAGGAGGGAGAGACCCTGACGGACTCTTCGGAGTGTAGGCCTTGGGGGTAAATACACCCGGTTTGAGTGCTCCTTTAAGCCTATGTTGATCTCATATGGTTGGAGCATTCACGCAAAACAACGTGACCCTGACTAGTTTCCCTATGATTTTACCTAGTGAGAGTGACCTAACTTGCTAGTGTGTGATTTGTCTTGTCATGTACTCCTAGGCGTTCGATGAGGTTTTTCACTGACATGGCACCACATTGCATATAAGATTGAGTCTTAGTGTATATGTTGCATAATGCTTGTGTATTGATCGATATTGATTGACTTAGTGATATTGTGTTTTGATCCTTGAGTACGTGAATGTTGTGAAAATGAATGAGACGTGTTGTGTTGTGATGTGATGTTGGGCAACAAAGTGGTGAAATGGCATGAGCTATGTTTAAGTAAGTTTTATTTTGTTTATATGATATTTATACCTACATGTTGTCTTGTTTCTCTCCATTAGTTAGGAATGTGATAACTCACTCCTTATGTGCTATTTGTGTTTGGATCCTGTGATGATCTTGAACCTTGTGTTCGTGGGAGCAGATGATTAGGTGGATGACTATGAAGAACCTCATCCTAGAGGACACGGGAACACAATGCTCTGATAGAACGTGACATTAGGGTATAAGTTTCTATATTAATTGCATGAAGTCTTGGACGACCTTATTTTGACCCGAGATGATTTATTATTTATTTGGACAAAATTTATTATGATGTTAGAAAAGTGAATGTGAGCCTTTTACCCTTTTGAAATGCTTGTATTTAAATGTGTTTTAAAAACTTTTAATTAAATTTGATTTCTTATTTCTTTTATTATTAGTACATATATGTAAGGGGTAGAGGGTGTCACAATACCCTTGAAAGCTAAGGGTAGCCAATGGAACTTTTCTCTCTTCACTAATATGATGGCAAACAAAGATTTGTTCAACCTTCATTTCCTAATCTAGGTAGGCCTCAACATTATCTTTTCCATGGAAATATGGGAGACTAATGTTAACCTCTTGAGACCTTCTATCCTTTTCTCTTCTTTGGGATTGATGTTTAGTATGTGACCTATGGCACCCTCTATAATAGTCATTAAGTTCTTTTCTTAAACTCTTGCAAGAGTCATGACTAATATATGAGATATGTTTTTCGCTTTTCATTTCTTTCATTATTTTTCTTCTTTCGTCCTCTCTTATTTTCTCTCTTTCATCTTGACTTATTTCTTCCACTTTTTTTCCTTTTTCTTTTCTCTCTTGTTTTTCTTTCCACAACTTAAGGGATCTCAACTCATCTAATATCTTATACAAGGGGTCCTTAGGAGTAGAACCCTCACCATTAACACTAGATGAAGAACGAAGACTCATGTTGGTTCCTAAGTTGTGGTTCTTTCTTGTTAGAGGTTTTAAAACAAAAGGTAAAATAAAATTTGGTTGAAACTAGCCAAAATAAACACTAAAAGAGGTGTGAAAGATAAGGTAAAAACTAATTGTTAAAAGGCGAGCTATCTAGGCAGTTTGATAATGGAAGGTAAAGTAAATTTAAAGCAAGCTAGACGGTTTCCTATGTGAAGGATTGGATGACCCTTTGGAGGTCCCAACTAGCTTTTCACTTAGTCTACATGGTTTACACTAAGCTATTACACACAAATAGAGGTTTGGGTGGTTTCTTGGAGACTCCCGATACACCCCTAAAGAATGTCCAAATACAAGGAATTGTAATAGAAAAAAAAAATCAGCACTCAATTGTTCTATTACAACAAATTTAACAAAGCAATTAAGGTCTTCAAATTTGTCTTCAATGCTTGTTTGTTTTCTCAAGTGTTTCACTCAAAATTTGGTGAGGCTTTGGTTGCTTCAAATCCAATGGTTCTCCTAGGATGGTTAACCTCTAAGAGTAAAAAATATTCCTTCAAGCAACGCACCAATTTCCTCTTCCAATCCTTATTGTAGGCAACACTTAAAAAAAAAAAAGACAAGCAAGAAACCAAAACATGACATGAAAGCTAAACCAATAGAGTTTTAACAAGACAAATTTTCAAGGAATATTCAACAATTAAAGCAATAAAAAGCACACAAAAGCAAGCTAGGACTCAAAGAGAAACCTAGAATGACTCTAGAGTAGAGTAAAAAAAAACTCAAGAAACCTCTAGTTTTGGCATTTGTTTTCACACTACTTTTCAATTGAAATTTCAAAACCAAGATTGGTCTAAAATAGGAACTAATAATAGAACAAATTTTGAGCCAAAACAATAAGCACACTTCCCTTTAACTTTTTTTTTTTTCTGGACACTGATTTTTTCTGCCAACATGTTTAATTTTTCTTATTTTTTCCTTTTATCCAAATCACTTGGTTCTTTTTTTTTGTTTTTTTTCAGATGTCTAGAAAATTCATTAAAAATTTTAGCTCACAATTTGCAGTGACCAATTCCCAGTAATTTTTACAAGTTCATATGTTCAAGCTGCCAGCACCAGCAATTTCAGGCTTCAAATTTGTTAAGCATGGTATATTGATTTCCTTAGGCTTACTTTCAATTTTTCTATGTATGTTAAACTCACTAGGCTTGTTTACCACAGTTTTTTAGGAGTTCAATATACACTTAGGATCAAAATTTCAGTCAGCAATTCAATCACCAAAACTCAAATTCACAATAGACACAATCATAAGAAAACCTAAAAGTTCAAGAAAAGGTTTACAATCAAAGAATCTCTAAGAATTTTGCATGAACATGTTAAGGACTAATTAACATGCAAGATTTGACTCAAATCAAATAATAGGCTAAAAAAGTTTCATACACTCATGAACAAATGAGTTAGACAAAGAAACAAAAAAAATAAAATTCAACACAACATAAAGAATCTTATGTGACAAGTTTTATGACTAGACATGACTTCCATGACAAAACTACAATAGGTGAACATGTCACTCTAGATTTTTGAGGTTTTCTTCTACTTTAATGTTTTTGTAAGAATTTTATGGTTTAAGTTTCAGCAAAAAAAAAATAGCAAGACAAAACTCAAAGGAACCTAAACTCAATACAAATACATGATTCAAGAGTATATCTATAAAATTTGAACCATAGAAATGCAAGAACAAGTCTATATCTAAGATTTAATCGGTTTATTTTTTTGAATCTACTTTAAACAACACCAAACCACAAGACAATGGAGGAGATACATGGAGAAGAAGATGAAGAACAAGTAATTAAAGTGAATTGACCGAACAAAAAGATAGAGGAAGCAAAAGAACGTCACCTAGATGAAGATGCTCTTGATACCACATGATGTAGCTCCATGCGGAGCTTGTAGGTCTTGGATCTTCTTCATCAATGGAGTCATGTACTTCTTGAAAATCAATGGCAGCGGAATGGAGAAGGAAGAAAGATGATTGGAGACGTCACTTCAAGGAGAAGATGAGTCAAGAACAAGTTCACCACCATAAGAAGTCATCTTTAAGAGCTTAAAGGTAGGAGAAGATGAGTGGAGGGAAAAGGAGAAAAGGAGCACGAAATTTTATGTCTCAAATGAGGTCTGAACTTTGATGTGTAATTCTCAAATGATCAAAGTTGAAAAAATGCACACACAAGACCTTTATTTATAACCTAAGTGTCACACAAAATTGGAGGGAAAAATTCAAATTTCACTTGAATTTGAATTTGAATTTGTGTAACCAAATTTGGAGTCAAAATTTCACTGATTATGATTAGTGAATTTTAGCTATGATTCAGCTCACTAATCCAAGATCAAGTCCAAGATTCTCCACTAAGTGTACTTAGGTGTCATAAGGCATGTAAAGCATAAAGGACATGTACAAAGTGTGAGTATATGATGTGGCAATGGGGTGTAGCAAGAAAATGCTCACTTCCCCCTTAAGATGGTTCGAAATTTAATTGGATTGGGCTTCTCCCAATTCAATTAAATTTCTCTCCCAACGCACACATCAAATAATATACTTAATGCATGTGAAATTATAAAACTACCCATAATACAAAAACTAGTCTAGGTGCCCTAAAATACAAGGGTTGAAAAATCCTACATTGCTAGGTACCCTCCCTACACTATGGAGCCCAAAATCTATCCTAAAGCTCATGAGAATCCTAGGATCTTCTCTTGCATCTCTGATCCAATCTTCTTAGAGTCTCCTAACCATGACTCAGGTGATGGGTCCCCTCCTTAGGAGGATTGCATCATATAATCTCTTACCCATGACAAAAAATAATATTGTTTTCAAGTATATAACAATCAGCATGATCTATAATAAATCTTCCGATCTTATCATTCGCAAGATAACCTATTTCAAAGCATGAAGATAATTTTTCTTTTAACAATCACTTCATCCATCCATATTCATATTAATGAGATCCCATTTTGAAATGATGTTTATTTTTTTATAATATTTCTTATATTAATTATTTTTATATTAGAAATATTTTTCATTAAAAGAAGAAAGAGAATGTATTGACAAACCATTAGAAGAAACATGAGTATTAATGACAAGGATAATTTTTAAAAAATTATAAATTTAAGACAAATTTATTACTATCAACTAAATTAACCATTTTTCTTAATTTTAATGAATTAAGAAATTTTATCTTGTATATAGGCATAAGAAAATGAATTAGATAATTCCATCATGTAGATCCTCGCTCAAGAAGCCACTTACTCATTACAAGATTTATTACACAACAATTTCCCCAAATCATGAGTCTCTATCACACCCACAATTGGTCTATTTGGAAGCAGTGTTGGATGATGCATATCGAGCTTTGAAGAACCCCACAAGCCTATCTCTTTGGGGAAGATTCTTTTTCACAATAGGGTGGTTGGTGTAGTCTTCACCCCATTTGTAGAGTTTTGGAAACTTCTCATTGGTCAGCAATTTCAACCCAACAGCCTCTTCAATTGCAGGGAGCCAGAAAGCTATGAAACCAGCGGCTATGTCCACTATGTCTATAGTCTCTCCTCCAAAGAAGTTGTGTTTGAGCTCATTCTCAAGAATTTGAAGAGACTCGAGTGATTCCTCAGTGCCCTTGTCACGTTCCTCCTTGTCTACAGTAAATGCTGCCTTTGATATTGCAGGCAGGCACTAGATTGAGAGGAAAATGAAGATTCGTGTTAATTATTGATGATAAACAATGATTATTGTTCGATGCAATAAAGTGAGAAATTTTGTGAAATGTTCTGAAAATGTCCATAACAATTAAGCACAAATGTAAATTTTAAACTTTAAAGTACTTAATAGATAAATGGGAGATAAACTTCAGTATTTAATTTACGAATTAGCCACTTATTACACGATACTTCTTTCTTCTTTTTATTTTTACTTTAGTACGTCAAGGAACTATTCCACTTCAAGGCAGTGAGAACAGATCCTGAAATTTTTAGTTGTGGGATCAATACTCAACTATACAATTTAATGGGGGCAATATTCATGTTATAAATTATTTTTTAGGTGTGTTTTAAATTATGTAGACAGTTTATAATTATACGTATTCATAATACTAGAAAAATCTAGTGGGTGCAGCTCCCAAAAACCCTAGAGTGGATCCCTCCTTGCTGTCTCATGTCTAGAATTTTTTAAGCCTTAGAAAAATTTAATATTTAAAAAATTATTAATCAAAATTTAATAACCAAACAATTTAATATCTCATTCAACAGTAATTCATTTAACCAATACTTTTGTAATATAATTTATCTCAAGTTAATTTTAAAAAACTTATTTCGATTTTCTTTCAAGAATGAAAACAATTACTAGTATTACTAATATAATATTATATGTAAACATTGCATGCATGTAAAAAGAATAATTTTTTAATATAATTTAATATTGATTTGTTTTGTTAGTACTTTTGTTAATATATTTGTTTCACGAATAAATTTAAGATTACCGATATCAAATTAATATTTATTAAAACTTTCAAGATAATATAATATTTCTTTTAATTAATTTTCTTTTAAAATTCTCAAATATTATGAACTAATAGATTGGAAGGGATCTATATAAAAACTAAGAGCTTAGAGGGGGCCTAAGGTAATAGCCTCATTGGCTTTGTCATAGCCACGACTCACACCCCTAATTCAAGGAATGTCCTGTTTTCATTAAAAGATCGATGAATTAAATTTATCAAAGAAGTTTACAACAATTAACACAGGGCTCAATCAACAACTGATATACACAACTTTTGTTGAGATGTTTCTTTTTAAGGTTAAGTAATCATAGCTTAAATAAGCTTCTGCTTCTTGATTATTAGGAGCCACCTATAGTTTGATATAATATTGATAAATTAAGCAGTTTACCATAAATCTGTTCTGGAGAAGCTTTAACACACAAAATCAAAATGAAATATTTAAGCTAATTAATGTATAGTACAAGAGTAACCTTTTCTTCGAATGAGACAAATATAAATAATATTTTAAGTTAATTACTATATAATATAAAAAAAATTACCTTATATATAATTAATTTTACATTCCTGTACAAATTAAAAGAAAACAGTTATGACTTACTTTGTCATCAATGTACCTTGACCAGAATCGAGCCAAGGCTCTATCATAAGGTTGTTGAGGCAAGATGGGGTGGTGGTTCTCCCATGTCTCATCAATGTATTCAAGGATCACAAGGGACTCAGCCAAGGGTCTTCCATTGTGGACAAGCACAGGCACCTTCTTGTGAACAGGGTTGTATTTGAGAAGAAGAGCACTCTTGTTCCTAAGATCTTCTTCAAAGTAAGTGTATTGAACTCCCTTCAGTTCTAGGGCAATCTGCACCCTTCTGGCAAAAGGGCTTCCACCTACACCAAACAACTCAACTTCTCCATAGTCTTTGGCCATTGCAAGCTTCTCTACAACTATGAATGTGGCCTATGCATGGTTTTAAATGGTTTTAACTCATGATGGGAAGTGTTACACGAAGTGGGGTGTCACGCCCCCCTTGAAAAGTTGAAAATTGGATATTAAGCCTAATTTACCTGAGGTAGGTAGAATTGGTGATGCAGAGGCCACCACGTACGTCTTCACATATATGCTAAGTGTCTTCAATGTTATATTTATTACAAGAAGAGAAACTAATATGGTTAAATATTTAAATAAATGTAGTAAATTATTTTATATTTACCATTTATGGTTATAAAATATCTATTAATTGTATTCATGATTAATTTTTGTTGAATAATCACATTAGCCACTTTTACTAGGATTTCTCTTTTCAATCATATTTTTTTTATTCATAAGACTTTTCTGATATCTTACTTGAAGAAGAATGAACTCATTACTAGTTTACCACTTAAACTCACAAATTATTGATGTTTTTAAAAGAGATCTTAAATTTCAACGCTCCTAAATATTAAATACCCCATCTGTCAAGGTGTCAATTGGTTTTTGGTGTTTAATTTTTTTTCTATTTAAAATATAAGAAACACACTAAAAGAGGATTGAATAATGTTTTAGTGAAAATTTTAACATCTTTTCAAAGATGGAGCTTTTTTGTAAACAACTTAGGCAAAAACACTTGTAAAACAGACTAATAAAAAGATTGTCCAATGCAATTTTAGTCAAGTTTTGTGAAACATGTTAGCAAAGATTGTCCATGTGTCCTAAAACAGTTCTCTCAAGACATATTTTAACCAAGAATTCTAGCATCTAAGGTGCATTAAAATGAACACGAGAAAACAAGTTAAACACACGAGCTATATTCAATTAGCCTTCAAAATTTTAGAAATATTCAGTAATCAAACTGATTAGAATGCAAATATTTTATTATGTTACTTCTGACTTACACAAAAAATTTAAATTATAAAGAAAAAATATATTAGACTTAAACTAAGCAGAATAATAAAATATACAAAAATTGAGATATATTGTGAGGTTTATTAAGAAAATTTGATTAGTTTCTTAATTAGAGAAAAAAAATGATTAAATTACTTAAAAAAAGAAGAAAAACGATGGTTAGGAAGTGTGAAAAATTATTAAATACTCCTAATTGATGAAGTCCTAAATTGAACTATTGTAGATGTCCTAATCGAAGTACCAATTAATTGTCATTAATGGAGAGGTAGTTTGAACTTTTGGGTGCTTGAAGTAGTCATCTATTTCTACATTAATTACATATGACTACTAAATTTTTGTGATATAAACAAATTCGTAAATACTCTTTATTTTTATTTTTGTATTACATTAAATTAAATATGTGTCAATTAATTATATTATCATTTCAAAATTATCTTTTTTTATATTTTTATCTTTTTAATTGTTTTTCATTAATGTTAGAAGAAATAATAATTAAGTAAAGATACGTATGAAAAAAATAATTAATATATCTAAAAATTAGAAATGAATCTTGTAAAAAAGGATAAATAAATTTCTAAAAAAGATCTTATAGTTAAAAAAAATAAGAAATATATTTTTCTTTACAATACCAGTTTAGAAGTTAGGAGCTAAGAACTTGTATAATGAAGGTCATTTATTTCAACATTAAATGCTTTGCAAATGCATATACTGTTATTTATATGTTGAAAATGAACACATTCATATACATTTTGTTGTTTCAGAAGTTATCTCATACTCTCTTCTCTTTTTTTGTGTTAATTATAAAAATCTTTTAACTAATTTATGTTAGTTAAAAAAATATTTAGTTAGTTAATTATATTATATTTATCAATTAATTGTACTATTATTTTAAATTTATCTTATTTTTATCTTTTTATTCACTCAATTTTTTTATTAATATTTAAAAAATAATTAAGTAATAGTATGTAAGAAAAAATTATTAATTTATTTAAAAATTAAAAAATAATCTTATTAAAAGAGACAAATAAATTTTTAAAAATAATCTTTATGATTAAGAAGGGAAGGAGGAATTTAAAATCACTTTACTTTACGGACAAATGATTTGGTTTGACATTCTTTCCGATGGGCACCAAATTTTTTATCCAATTATAATTTTCTTTATGGGTCAAAAGATCCAGGAAGATAGGGGATATGCTAGGTGCATCCAGCAATATTGTTGGTGCACCCAACAATTTATTGAATGGGCCATTTTGCCCTTCATTTAAAAAGTTAAAAACGTTTTTTTCCCTCTTTCGGAAGCATTCACTGACTTCTTCTTTGTTGTTGCTTCTCTTCCCTCTTCCGCGAGCCTCCTGCGTCTTCTTCTCCGCGAGCATGGCTGCTTGTTTTCGCTTGGACGCCATTTGCCTTCGAGGTAGGTATCCCTAACCTTCCTTTGCTTTTATTATGCACTATAGTTGTAGCATTTAGAGTAGGTTAGTGGAACCTTAGGGTAGAATATGTCGGAAAAAATAGGGAAATGGTGGTTACGGTGGCGCCTTCTGGAAGATCCGTTTAGGGTTCTTTCGGAACTTCCAGAAGAAGGTGTTCCGGAAGAAGGGTTCTTCCGGAAGTATTGAAAGGTCTTCCAGAAATCTTCCGGAAAATTTCCGGAAAAAGGGTTCTTCCGAATGACCTTTCAGTGCTTCAGGAAGAACCACTTCTTCCGGAAAGTTTCCGAAAGAAGTACTTCTTCTTGAAGTTTTGTTTTTAAATATTGTTTTGCTTTTTTAAAAAAATTAGTGTATTTTATTTATCAATAAAGTTGGTTATTTGTATAAATTAAGTTGGTTATTTTTGTTAATGGGTTTTGTTTAATTTTAGTTGAGTATTTTACTAATTATTTAATTTTAAATTAGTTATGTTTTTTTTTTATAAATGAAGTTGCTTATTTTTATAAATAAAGTTGTGTGTGATTTGGAAATTTTTTTTAAGTACTAATTATTTTTTATAAATGATATAAATTAAGTTGTGTATGTTTTGAAATTTTTTTTCCAATTTTTGTTTTATTTTTATATATAATTTTAGTTGTGTATGTTTACTAATTATATATTTTGAAATTAGTTGTGTTTTTTTTGTTTATAAATAAAGTTTTTTATTTTATTATAAATAAAGTTGTTTATTTTATTATAAATGAAGTATTTTTTTTATAAATTAATTTGTGGATGTTTACTAATTAATTATTTTTATATTAGTTGTGTTTTTTTTATAAATAAAGTTGTTTATTTTTTTTTAAATTAAGTTGTGGATGTTTACTAATTAATTATTTTTATATTAATTGTGTTTTTTTTTATAAATGGAGTTGTGGATGTTTACTAATTAATTATTTTTACATTAGTTGTTTGTTTTTTATAAATGAAGTTGTTTAATTTTTTTTAAGTGAATGTTTACTAATTAATTATTTTTACATTAGCTGTGGTTTTTTATAAATGAAGTTTTTTATTTTTTTTTTTAAATTAAGTTGTGGATGTTTAGTAATTAGTTATTTTTATATTAGTTGTGTTTTTTTTTTATAAATGAAGTTGTTTATTTGTTTTTTTAAATTAAGTTTTGGATATTTACTAATTAATTTTTTTACATTAGTTGTGTTTTTTTTATAAATGAAGTTTTTTAATTTTTTTAAATTAAGTTGTGGATGTTTACTAATTAATTTTTTTTACATTAGTTGTGTTTTTTTATAAATGAAGTTGTTTATTTTTTTATAAAAATAACTTGTGGATGTTTACTAATTAATTATTTTTTCATTAGTTGTGTTTTTTTTATAAATGAAGTTGTTTATTCTTTAAAAAAATAACTTGTGGATGTTTACTAATTAATTATTTTTACATTAGTTGTGTTTTTTTATAAATGAAGTTGTTTATTTTTTTTAAATTATGTTGTGTATGTTTTCAAATAATTTGATTTAAATTAGTCTTATTTGTTTATAAATAAACTTGTTTTATTTTTATAAAGAAAGTTGTGTATATTTTGACCGAAAAAAATATGTGTTCCATATGATTTGCAGATCATGGCTAGAACACGAGGTTTAGGTCGTGTTATATGTGTCTTTATAGGCAGAGATAGACATGATGACCATGATGCAGCTGATGTTCCCGAGAGGCGTAGGCCTACTGCCTCAGCCCGTAGGCAATGGGTTCATCAGATGATTGCGGATGCACCTGATATGGCTGAGGATGTTGCTGACATGACTGAGGATATCCCTGATCTGGCTGAGGAGGCACCTGAGATGACTGCGGACGTACAGGGTGCTGATGGTGCTAAGGGGTCAGATGCTGATGATTCTGAGGGATTCCCAGGTGGGCCACGTGACCCGTGAGTGCTGATATCATTTGCGAACCATGTTGCACATGCTGTTTGCACTTGCCTGACGATCGCCAGAGGGGGAGCCAATGCTGATGGAAGTGTCAGGGCTCGACAGAGACCGCGCACAAAGCATTGATTATTGTATTTTTTTTTGTAGTTGACATGAATTTTTGTATTTGTTACACTTTTTAGTTTAATATAGTTGACTTATTTTGTACAGTTTATTATTTTATGATATTAATTGACGTATCGATTCTGATTCCGATCGTGGTCCTTAAGCGAAGTTTTGGAGTGTTTTAATTTTTTTTATAAAAAAAATGAAGCTAAAATCATGAGTTTTATTCGTAAGAATTACATTAAAAATAAATGTGTTTATAAAAGAGGCAGAAAATCCAAAAAAATAGGAATCGGATCCTTTTTTTGATGTTTAAGTACCCATGTTTGGGATTTTTTTTTGTGGGTGTGCGAGTGGCGTAAGACATTGGAGGGGCGCTATTTGTCATGTTTGGACGTCAAAGAACACAAAAAAAATATTTCCGTTCCCCGGTTCAATCAAATTACACCTAAAAAAAGAGCCAGAAAATCCAAAAAAATAGGAATGAGACCCTTTTTTTATGTTCAAGTACCCATGTTTGGGGTTTTTTTTTGTGGGTGTGCGAGTGGCGTAAGACAATGGAGGGGCGCTATTTCTCATGTTTGGACGTCAAAGAACTCAAAAAATTATTCCCGTTCCCCGGTTCCATCAAATAACACCTAAAAAAAGAGCCATAAAATTCAAAAAAATAGGAATCTAACCCCTTTTCATGTTCAAGTACCCATGTTTGGGGTTTTTTTCCGTGGGTGTGCGAGTGTCGTAAGACAATGGAGGGGTGCTATTTCTCATGTTTGGACATCAAAGAACCCAAAAAAATTATTCCCATTCCCGTTTCCATCAAATAACACCTAAAAAAAGAGCCAGAAAATTCAAAAAAATAGGAATCCGACCCTTTTTCATGTTCAAGTATCCATGTTTGGGGTTTTTTCTGTGGGTGTGCGAGTGCCGTAAGACAATGGAGGGGCGCTATTTCTTATTTTTGGACGTCAAAGAACCCAAAAAAATTATTCCTGTTCCCCAGTTCCATCAAATAACACCTAAAAAAAGAGCCAGAAAATCCAAAAAAATTGGAATCCGACCCTTCTAAGTATGCGTAAGGTTTTAAGGTCAAACAATTAAAATAAATTATCTTTGGACCATTGAAACAACACATTGAACTTTATTATGGGATTTAAACATGCCGTAAACAGATAAAGGTTACATCAACGAAAAAGCAAAAAAATAAACATTGCATTCATTTGTTTAGCGATGTCATAGTCACCTCGTCTTCGATTTTCACAACATATTTAGTAAAGACAACTAAAATTTCTATTGGTCCATATTTTTTCCAGTAGTTAGATTGTACTAACACCTTCAGTAGTTCTTCGTTGGTCCTCAACTCATTTATTTCATATTTTATAAGCGTATCTGAATACTCAAAGCGACCTGGTTGGCGGAAAAACAATCATCTTACCGTTTGTGATTCGTGAATTCCAAGAGGGGGAATCCCTTTAGGTGCAACTTGATTTATTAAATTCTTCGGTTCATCGATGGTACATGTTGAAGGAATTTGAAATTTCTTAGGATTTTTTCTTGTGAACGCGCATGCAACAAAATTGTTCTGCGGTGGCATGTTCCATTTCCCGTTGTAATACAGGATCACATCATGAGTACGGGGCATAGTGCGTTGAAGTAAGTTTATTATTCCATCTGGTGTTCTTCCAACGGTGCATAATAACTCAATCGGACCAACACAAGAAAATTGATCATTACACATTAACATTGTGTTGACATCGTCATCATTTATCAATTTCATACACTGAAAGCGAATTTGGTTACCTGTATAGGTGAATGGCTTCCGGTAGTGAATTTCATCCAAAAATTGTTTTTCGGATAGCTGAAGGGTATTGTGTATTCTGGTTTTTAGGCTTGCAAAATCACAGCTGTTTGGTACTCGAATGGGCACCGAAGTTGAAGTTTGGAAGTAAACGCCAGTATCATTGTGAATAATTGATCCATTTGGAAAAATGAAAGCCAACCTTGAGTTGACAATCGTCTGACTGCTAGTTTCTCCTAAAAATGGCATACTTTGTGTATCAATTGGGAGACTATGTGAAAGCAAGATAATGTGTGATTTATTAGTCGTGTCTGCTATATATATAGATGGTTGTGATCGAGCGATTGCTTCACTTTGTTTACAAAAAATTATACACGCGTGAACATGTTTCGTGTTTATGTTTCCTTCAAAATGTGTAGTCAAGTTAGTCAATGTGTTGTCGCGCTCAAACTTTAATACGCATGCATGTCATTATGTGTTGTCAATTATGACAATGATGTATGCTACACACGTAAATGATTTTTGTTGGACCAACAATTTTTTTGCTTAATGAAATGAGTACTTAATAATATTAATTGGTTAGTAATGGCTTACAACAAATTATATCGCATAATGAATACAATTACATAAACAATGTATGTTTAGTCTTCATTTAGGTCGACATAGTGTCTTTTGAATGACATCAAGCTTGTGTATTACTGCATTCTACTAATATATGAAGTTGTCCAATGCTTTGCCTGAGAATAACAATTGCTTGACCACAACAAGGCTGGAGGCGGTAAGGGACAATGGTCTTTCAAATAAACCTGTTGTACATGAACAAAGATTATATCATGCAGTGTCCGTGTCAAATGAACCAGCAAAGTCATTGCATAATTATTATACTAACTATATTCAATGTACCTGAACAAAATGATTTCCAAACACGTGACCGACACATATCATGCGGTGCCCAGAAGAATCAGGTGGTGGTTGACTTCTTAGAGGAAAAAATGTCATACTTTGTTGTCGGGACAACGATACAAGGATTACGTTATACCGTGATGCAATCACATATCCCATCTCTGTTATATCCATCCACTTGTCCACACTAACCTGAATCAATCAAACATACACATGTAAGTAATTTAAAGTTTGTTATTAAAAAAATTAACCTAAAAACATACCTTCGAAAACCCATCAACAAGTAGGGACAACTTTAATTGTTCAAATCTCTCTATGCCACCGAAGAAGTTCATGTACTCATGCGACCACCTGCCAAGTTCTTTAATCAATTCATTACGCACTAATGGCCACAAATCTTCCCCCATACCTAATAAAGCGGCAATGGACCGATATCCACAGTTACCGTCCGCTTTCACATCCACAATGTCACGAATGAAACCTTGAATGAATGGCGTAAATTGATCCAACATCGGGATGATCCTTGTTGGCTGAGGCGGTTCAGAACATGATGCACTACGTTTGACTGGAGAGTTGCTGTTTTGAACAGAATGAAAAGCATCAACATACTCGCAGTAAGACGGATCACGCTTTGTGGATCTTTGACTTCTTTTCATCGGTTTCTTCGGTGCACCTTTAGTGTTGACCTTTGACGGAGGAGGGCACATAGAGTTATGATCAGGGTATGCAATTTCTCGAAGTTTACTCTTTAGAGTTACTTTGCCAGACACATCAAGTTCATCAAACCTTTTAGATATGGTCTCTATCTCTTCCTTGATGCTGACTTCCGTCTCACATAACCCTTAGTCTGAAAAGCAAAGTCTCCTCTAGAAAATATGGACTGACTCCACTGGGATGCTGCTAGCAGTATACCTAGAAAACTCACATGCACAAGGAAGACCGTGCATGCTTCTCATCACACAACCACAAGAAGAGGGATTGTTGCCGAGATAACGTAGACGGTCAACCTCAGAAGCAATCTTACTTAAAGCGTCCCTTGAAACCATCCCAAGAAGCCTCTTGTATAAGGTTTTTTTAAATACATGCCCAACCACATGCGTACTGGTTTCAAAGGATGCTTTAATTTCAACGTGTTGCAGCGTGATCATGTTGTTCATGGCATCCTAAACACTATATAGGTCTCCAACGCTATTTTGTAGTACTCTTTTGAGACCCCAATGAACTGATTCAACCCTACATTTAAAATACACAACAAACATGAAAAATATACAACAATTAAATACCATTTATTAATAATCCTTACTAACAAATAAAATCAGTTCTTAATACTTGTTTGTTGTTGTGTTGCCTAGGTGCATGACCTTATTCATCCATGCTATAATAAATTTTTCCTTGTGGGGGATAATCCATGTGTCGTTAACATAGTCAATGAACATCGGCCAAGGCGAACAAGCAATTTGAAACTTCTGAAGTGACTCAGCGAACTGGTGTTCGGACGGACAATCAACCAAAGTACCCCAGTTATCCATTACATAGTCCTAGACATTTTTTTCACCGATTAAAGATTTGCACTTCGCCTTCACATTCTTATCGATATGAAACCTGCACAACAAATTTGTACACTCCGGAAACACAGTTTTCACTGCATTCATCAGTACTAGGTCTCTGTTAGTGACAATAACAACAGGGAGGCGATCGTTTCTTAAAAATAGGCCTCGAAATCGTTCCAAAGCCCATACAATATTATTAACACGCTCAGCCTCCAGATATGCAAACCCAGCAGAGAATGTCATCGTCGTTGGTGTCACTCCAACAAAGTCAAGTAGTGGGAGTCTGTACCTATTTGTTTTGTAGGTACTGTCTATAAAAAACATCATATGACATGCATTGCATAACTTTACTGCATCTGGGTGACACCAAAACAGATCACGCACCACAACTTCATCCTTCAATCTATGCCAATGAATGTATTGATCACGTTCGAGAAGCTTCATTAGATGTTGCATTTCAGTATCATCTCCTCTTATTGAAGAACGATATGCACTTCTTGCATTGTAAATTTGTTTTATCGTGGTGCAACTGTTGGCATTGTGTTCCTTCAACATTAGCAAGATGTTTTTTGGTTTCACCATCGACTTTGTCATATTAACAATAATTTTCTTTTCATCCTTAGTCAATCGCCCAACGTATGGATGTCCAACTGAGGACTTGGCCAATTCATGATTGTGAATCCCACAGATCAACTTCACCATCCAACCTTCCCCTCCATGCACTGGTTTCCCACGAAGCCTGAAGGGACAACCACATTTCCTACTCCCAGTGTCTTTTCTAACGAATTCTTTATTCCTACACTTGTACGTACCACTCCATTCACACTCAATTAAGACAAATGAATTTTTTCCTCTGCGACCGGTATCTGAGTCAGACCTCATAATCACTACAACAAATCCATTTTCATGGGCAACTGTTCGAGCCCATTGCAAAATATCATCTCGAGTACCGAATACCTACAACGCAACCCCAACATATTAATTTTTATACAAAACATCAATTCAACCAAATGACTCAAATTATCTATGATTACATGAGACGTATTAAAAGCATTTGAACAATCGACATGTGGTTCATTCACCCCACATTCTTCTTCATTATCATAATCATAATCCATATGAACTTCTTGTGACATCGCATAGTCATACGTCCATTGATCTTCGTCCATCTTAAGGACATATGCATCATACACAAGTACATTCAAATTATCATATAATCACATCCAAAAATTTACTACATATTAACTAACAAACATATTAACAGGACATATGCATCATACAAGAGTATATTCAAATTATCATATAACCACATCCACAAATTGACTACATATTAACTAACAAACATATTAACAACTAATACAAATATATTCTAAATTTATAACTACATTATTTACTTAAACTAAACTTAAAACTATAATAAACAACTAATAAAACATTTTTCTACTACAACAAACTACAATTATGTTACCTAAATCATTTAATATTATACCAAAATCATTATACCTAATTAAACCAATTATATCCACAATTAAAAATACAGATATTATAAATGATAATATTCATATATATATATATAAATTTTAAAACAGAATTCAAAAAATTTGTTAATAAACTGACATTCCGAAAGAACTTCTTCCGGAAGTTACTATGCTCAATTCCGAAAGAAGTGGTTCCAGAACAACTTCTTCCGGAATTGGACATATTAACTTCCAGAAGAAGTTCTTCCGGAAGTTAGTATGTCCAATTCCGGAAGACACTTTCGGAACCACTTCTTTCGGAATTGAGCATAGTAACTTCTGGAAGAACTTCTTCCGGAAATTCAACATTCTCATTCCGGAACTACTTCCTCCTGTGGTTAAAAGTTATTTCGGAAATATTTTTTTATTGTTCATCTTCTCTAAACAACTATCTAGAAAACGCAAAAAAAAAATCGATAAATGCGTACCTCCGACGAAATACAAACAGCAACGACTAAAACAACTTCAAATACGGAACAACTGCTTCACGAGACCACCAAATCGCTTGTTACGGAATTGCTTCTTCACGGGACCACCAGAAAAGCTTTTTACGGAAAAGGATAGCAATAGCAAGAAGACGGGGATGAAGGTGAAATGGAAGTGTGTAAAACAAAAAAGCAGCGCAATAACTTTAAAGAAAACAACCAGGGGCAAAATCGTCATTACATATACATTAAATATTATTTTAGTTTTAGTTATTATTATAAAATAAAATTTATTTTTACTTCACGTTGTTATAAAATTATAATTATTTTTTATTATATATTAAGTTTTGTAATACAAATTAAATGTTATCATAATAAATATTTTATATTTTTTATAAAATATATGAATTAATTAATTTTTATGATTTAAATTATACTAAATTATCACACAAATTATTATTTACATTTACATGCGCGTAAAAAAGGAATTACAAATATTAGTCATAATTATGTTCACTAATAATAATTTCTGTATAATAATATTTTTTATTTTATAACGTAATTTATTTATTAAAATCAAATAATTAGAAAAATACAGCATTTTAAAAAAAGCAAACAAAATAACTTCCGAAAGAAGAAGGTGGTCTTTCAGAAGACCCTTTTTCCGGAAAACTTCCGGAAGACCCTTCTTCCGGAACGTATTCTGGAGTTCTTCCGGAAGTTTTCCGAAAAAAGAGTCTTCCGAAAAACTTTTGGAAGAATGGTCTTCCGGAAATAGCCTTTGTAGAAGGGCAAAATTGTCCATTCACTATTTGCTGGGTGCCCCAGCAATATTGCTGGGTGCACGTAGCAACTCGCGGAAGATAGTCATATGTTAGGGAGTTGTTATAGGTAGTATTTCATTTTCTATTGGCCCCCTTCTAAGGGACCGGTCCTTTTTCTAGTTCAAAAATAACCTTCTCAAGAAGTCATGATTCTGTGTAATTATTTTGGCACCTCCTTTAATACAATAAAATTGTGATTAAGTTATCTATTTTTTTTTGTTTAAAAAATTATAATGAAATCATAATTTTTTTATAGTTCTAAAAAAATAACATAACGAAATCGTGATTTCATTGTGTGTTTTATCAAACACACAACGGAATCATAATTTCGTTGTGTATTCTGGTGAAACATAAAATGAAATCACGATTCTGTTATGATTTTCTAAACCAAAAAAATATGTTATTCTATTATATCAATATATACAATGGAATCTTCTTTCTATTATCTATTATTTTCCAAAAAAATAATATAAATAGAATGAAGATTCTGTTATAGATATGTATATAATGAAATCACGATTTCATTGAACATAAATTTGTGAGAGAAAAGGTATCTTAGAAGTGTTAGCGAAGGATAGGGAGAAGGATTAGGCGCGGGTTGTGAAGTAAAGGAGGAGGGTTGGGAAAGAGAGAAAAGGGAGTGGGGTGCCAGGAAAGGAGGGAAGAGGGAGGGGTGGAGAATTTGAAATGGGGGCAAAATGGGATTTTCATGCAGGGGCCAAAAGTAAATTTGATAGGGACCAATAGTAGCTCTCATTATGTTAGTGTTTCAGACTAGGCCTAAAGCCCAATCATTCAGAATAACAAATATGATAAATCTTTTCTAAAGGGAGCATTGGATTCACAACAATGTTCTAACACAAACAAAGGTATGCACATTTTCTGTAATATTGCTTATTGTGGATATTTAGAGCCTGTTTATTTCTCTTTTTAAAAAGTCATTTAGTTTTTATAAAATTTAGGGGGTGCTTGATTTGTGAAGACGTTTTCTATTTCCATTTCTGGAAAACAATTTTCATTTCCAAATTCGTATTTTTTAAAAACATGTTTAGTTTAATATTTTGTTTTCTATTTATTTTTTAAAAAAATAAAAATACTAAAAATATGTTAGGTTTAATTTATGAATGTTTTTGAATGTTGTCTTTGAAGACGCTCTCACCGTGCAAGCTGCGTCATCCCGAGGCAAGGCCCATATGTCATGTTCAGGTCGAATTGCCCTCATCTCCCATAGCAGAAAACTAGACCAAAAATTAAAATTCTTCTAACCCACACTTTACTATTAATTAAAATTTATTAAAAACTATTAAATTAAGAGAGATTCGTTAAAAAATAAATGAGGCCCAAAAAATTCATGATTTCAATCAATTTTAGTTAATAATATTCAATGTGTTCAAAAGAGTGTGTTAAATAGTATATTGTTATCATTAATGCCAACCCAATATATTTTTAGGCCTTAAAAAGTGAGTTAAATTTGATGAGACTTGATATATTAAGAGACAATCTATTTAAGTAAAGTAAATGACTAATTGATTTTAAATTCTTTAGTTGAAGTAATCACTAATTGATTTTAAATTTGGTAAGAATTGATATATTAAGAAACAATCTATTAAATAAAATTATAACAAATTGATTTTTAGATGAGAGAGGGTAACAAAAAAAAATAAGTAGGGGCCTTACAAAAATTAAAAATATCAATAGTAAACAATTTTTTTGGAAGGGAGCCTAAAGCAAGGACTGGTTAACATTTCTCTTTAAGCCAAACATTCATGTTGTCGAGGGCTTCTCAAATTCTAATCCTAACAATCTCCTTAAATGACATTATTTGAACTTTTGTAAATTGCCATTGCACTACCCAGATAACTTTGGAATCGGGCCCAGATCATATGATGTAACCACATTCAGCCCATAGTCCCATACTCGTAACTAGAGGAGTCCAATGAACAAACTTTATCATTAGAAAAAGGTTAAATTAGGATTTTAATCCCTTAAATTAAAGGGTCTGTTTTTTTAGTTTTACAAATAAAAATTTGTATTTTTAGTCTTTTAAGTTTGAAAAATATTATTTTTAGTCCTTTACCCAAATTTAAGGAACTAAAAATATATAAATTCTAATTTAAGAGACTGAACATAACACTTTTTGAATTTAAATAACTAAAAGATATAAAATTTTATTTGAAAAACTTAAAAATATATACTTCTTAGGGACTAAAATATAATTAACCCATACAATAATACAGTGTTTACTTCAAAGTATGAACTTATTATCTATAAAGAGGATGTATTGAAAACTTAGTGGACAATGTATTCACCTAGTGTTTTCTCATACTTGAAGAAGCTTTTTGGGAACAGTCATAAATTGATCATGCTTTTATTTTCAGGACAATCTATCATAAACAGGATAACTGAAATGGAGCAGATTCAATATCTAATGATGTTTGACTTGTGGTTTATGCCCGCCAGACACCAGAGATGGGGGGAAGATAGGAACATTAATAATGAAGAAAAGTTTAAGCACAACACTCATTCCTCTAGCACCAAAAATTCTATAATGCACACCCATTTGGGAAACTTCTTAGCTTGGTTCAATTTAGTTGAGAAATCAGGCAACAAAACTGAACACTTTTTTTAGTTAAAATTAAAATAGCCAATACCCAACCAAATCACAGTCAATTAAATTTAAAACAGAACAATCCTTTGCTCACAACAAGATAATTGTTTCCCAACAAAATCATACTAACTTATTATGAATCCTACCTCTAAAATGGTTCTACTTTTTAGCAGAAGCTTTGAAGAAAGCAAACAATTCATCTCTAGGAGGCAGACCCTCCTTGATCACAGGGTGGTTGATAAAGTCTTGACTCCAATTATATAACTTGGGAAATTTCTCAATGGTGAGCAACTCCAACCCTGCAATCTCTTGCAATATGGCAACCCAATACCCAATGAAATTGGCAGCAATATCTACCAATCCTATGCTCTCTCCTCCAAAGAATTTCTTGTCTTTCAGTGTTTCCTGTAGGATTTTCAATGCTTCCAAGGCTTCCTCCACTGCTTTCTCACGCCCATTCTCGTCACTCCAGCAAGCATTCCATATAGCTGGCAAGATCTAAAACCAAAAAAGACACAACTTAATTAAAAACTCTACCCTGTAGTAGTGCTTGCTTTAGCCATACTTTTCTTTTTCACTTCTCTTTAAAACACAATGTCCTCATGAACTTTGTTTTCCAGATATTTGTTGCTAAAAAGAGACACTTTTAGTTCTTCAAAAGTACTAAACTTACATGCATTTTAGTGTTTTTAATGTTATCATCTAATCAAATTTAAAGTTTTAACTTTTTTTTTTCTATAAGAATTGGATACCAAGAAGTTTACAATACTCACACACCCTACTCAATCATCTAAACTAGACTCTTAGTATTTAAAATTTTATCTAATAACCTATATTAATTTTTATTGTTTAAATTATCGGTGAATATCTAATTTTGATTTAAAATACAATAAAAAAACACTTCCAAAATCTGTACTTGAATTTTCTCTTTTTGAAAGTTGCATATTTCTTATCCAACACAAAGACTGCTTAAATTAATTCAACTAACAATCAATTTTAAACTAACACCCAATTCTTGGATGAGAAACTAAATATACAAATATTTACCTAAAATCTACTAACCCAAACATTCTGTCAAAAAAAAAACCACTAATCCAAATATGCAATAATCAAAGTAGTGGAAGAAAAGAACAAAAAACAAGATTAATTGCTAACCTTGTCATCTAAGGTCTTAGACCAAAAACGAGCCAAGGCTCTTTCATATGGGTCTTGAGGCAATAGTGGGTTATTTTTCCACGTCTCATCTATGTATTCAACAATGATGAGTGACTCGGGCAATGGGTTCCCATTGTGGACCAAAACCGGAACCTTCTTGTGAACGGGGTTGTACTTGAGAAGATCAGCACTCTTGTTAGCAAGATCTTCCTCGGAGTATTTGTAGGGAACACCCTTGAGCTTGAGAGCAAGGTCTACTCTGTTGCTAAATGGGCTGGCCCACTTGCCCAATAGCCTCACTTCTTCTTCATGATATGAAGCCATTGGAAGTGGTGTTGGTAAGTGCTCAAAATTGAATTGTGTTGCAAAATAAGATGAATTTGTTAGGGTGTGGTTTGTGAGTTTGGCCTTTATAGAAAGAGCTTACAAGGATTAATAGAGAAGAGAAGTTGGAATTTGGAGTTTGTTTTGCTCTTAGTTGTGGGGATGGTCTTGGTCAACTTCGGGGTACTGGTGTTTGGTGGAGGTGGTAAGTGGCTTCCTCGAATCTCATAAAGTTCAATAATATATTATTAAGCTTTTGGTATTTTTGCAGCAAAAGAATAAAAAAAATATTATTTTAAAAACGAAAAATAAAATAATAAAATTTTATAATAAATAAAATGAAAAAAATATAAGAACAAAAATATACAAAATACTAAATTATAAGAATTAAAAATATATTTAAACCTATAAAAAATGTATTGAAGAATATAATATTAGTATTATAAATATATATCTAAAAAAAGTATTATAAACATATTTCTACCTTTATTTTAATAGCTCTTTTTATTTATTAATTTAATATTACTATTTTAAAATAATAAAAGAAATTGGTATTATTTATTAAATCTTCATTTCTTGAAATAGTTGATGATATGGAAGAATTTTGTGCTACCGTAAAAAAAAATGTTTTTAATTAATATAAAAAAAATTTAAATTTGAATTATGCGATTTTTATAAATACTTTATATAATGTCTTTTTTTTACTTGTTTTTTTATTTGTGATATTATTTATCTTATTTCATATTTTATTTTTAAAAAATGGACAAAAGTATTGTATAATTATTTTAATCTCATAACTTAAAATACTCTGGAATTCTAGCGAGGAGCTAAAGGCAATAATTATGAGTGTTACATGTTTTTTTTTTTTTTGTTTTTAGTTTTACTTGCTTAATCATTACTGATCCAGCAGTTTTTAGTTTGCTCGGTATGTGTATCATTTTATCTTTTTCGCTTTTATGTGAAGTTTAGAAGAATTTTTTTTTCTTAATTGTGAATTTGAATCCTAAATTATTCAAAATGTATTAATTTAGTCTCTAAATTTTTAAATGCTCAAATTTTATCCTCTAATTTAAAAAATATCTCAATTAAGTCTTTTTCGTCAAATTGAGGTTCATATTGTTAACATTGCTAATAACGGGAGGATGCCATGTGTACAACAACTTAACGTTGTCAATCGTAATTAGACAAAAGGGGCCAAATTAGTTTTTTTTTTTAAATTAGAGATCAAATTTGAGTGTTTAAAAATCTGTGGACCAAGTTGATGCATTTTAAATATTTTACGAATTAAATTGGTAATTAAATCTTTTTTATCCATAAAAACCGAAAACAAATATCAAGTAGTCATGTATCTTATCAAATTAACCAAGTCAAGCCAAGTTAAACTTATCACTAGAGTTTAGGTAATTAAGTGAAGTTTAACTACATATAATAGTTTGGTGTATTTAAATTGGTCACATAAAATAGTATATCTAAGGTTACTTGTTTTGTTTTTCATTTATCTAAATTTAAATATATTTTTAATTCCTGTAATTTAATATTTTTTTATTTTGGTCCTTATAAAATATCTTTATTTTATTTTTTGTTCTTAACACATTTTAGATAACACTATGAACAATAAAAAAAATATTTTGGATAGTTAAAAAAATGTTATCTAAAGTCCTTTAAAGATGAAAAACAAAATAAACATATTTTGCAATCACTAAAATAAAGAAATAAAATTACAAAGACAAGAAAAAAAAATTCTAAATTATATGAACTAAAAATATATTTAATTATTTTATCTATCTAGGTTAACTTATACTTTAAAAAAAACAAATTTAAACAGTAGGCCAAAGCCCAGCAGAAAGTGCAAATTTATCATAGTAAAAAGAGAGTTGCTATTCTCACCCTGCATTTCGCTATTCTCACCATCCACATGGGTGGGTTTTTACATATTTAATTTTCAATGCATTCATCAAATGAAATTCCTAATAGTGACAATAACCTGGGGCAACATATTATATTTTAAAAGCAATACTTTCCAATGGATTTTCCAATGCATTAAAAATTGTTCGTCCTCTTGGATTATAAATAAGCAAAGGCAACAGAAAAATTCATGTCTATGAAAATCACACCAACAATCTCCAACAACAAAAGACAATATTTATTTCTCTTGTAAGTAGTATCACATATTAAGAATGTTGGGAATGAATTCAAAAACTTGATGGAATCAGGATGTGACCATAATATATCTCTGACAACATCTTGAATTTCCAGTCTTTTAAACCAGTAAACATATTCATCGCGTTTTATCAACTTCTTGAGATGTTGTATTTTACTTCTTGGACCCCTTTGTTCAGAACGATATTTTTGTCCTTCATTGTATATGATTTTGATGGCGGTGACATTTCTTTTATCTTGATATTTGATTGTAAACAAAATTTGATCAAACTTCACCATGTTTTTGGTTATTTGGCTAAGCAAAGTTTTTTCTTCACTACTTAAAAGACCAATATGCGTATGACCCAATAATGTTTGAGTGACTTCATGGTTATGAAAACCAAAAACTATGTAAAGTTTTTAACCTATTTTTTTACAAGCCTCATTTTTAATTTAATTGGATACCTATATTTTTTTTGCTTCTAGTGGTCTGGTTGATTAACTTATCTTTGTATTGTTTTTACTTTTATCCTTGTCACAAGCCAGTAGGACAAAGGCCTTCCTCCAAGTTTTTGAGCTTTCAATGACAATAAGAAATCCAAGCTCCTTTCTCGCATCTCAAACTCATTTCAACAAATCATATCACTCTTGAAATACCTAAAAACAAAATTCTTTCCTTCAGCAACAAAACACAAACATAACAAAAATACACAATTAAAATCAATCATCAATTAATCAATATACTTCACCAGTCAAGAAATTATTGGAAAAGTCAGGGTAATTAGGTTGTGGCTCAATGTCCAAACCATTATCATTTTCCTCATTGCGTCTCCCAAACCATTATCATTTATTTGTTTTCCATCTGCTTGATTGGGATGATATAAAAAACATATTGGCTTGTATCAATCATATTTCCCCAACCATTATGTAATGACCCGCCTCGTCGCTACGATATCAATACTCTAATATGCGATAATTTCAATTTTTATAAAAAAAAAGAACTCCATTAATTTGCTTATGAAAATAGAAGTAACTTTGTCCCAACATACATTCGCTAAAACATGCACATTTACTTAGGCGAATATGTGTGTGTGTGTGTGTGTGTGTGTGTGTGTGTGTGTGTGTGTGTGTGTGTGTGTGTGTGTGTTTGTTCATGCATATGAGTAAAATATAAAGTTTACATCTTTGATTCAACAAAATGACTCATAACCCAACTATGGAGGAGTTGATAAACAAAATACAACTCTCTTCCAAAATAATGTCAACGTCATCACGTCGACTCGGCGACTCCTCACCAGAATCTTACTCCCTGCACCCTGTCACTGTCATTTTGCTCCCACGAACAATGTTCGCGATCATCACAAGTATCAACCACACGATACAAAATTGCAAGGGTGAGTTCATTATCAAAAGAACCAATACCAAATCCAAATAACCACTATTAGCAAGAAACATAGGTAAATATTATGAGCTTACACAACATTCATTATTCAACACTCACATCCAACAATTATTCATCATCCACATTCAACAATTACTCATCATCCATATTCAACAATTTCTCATCATCCATCCATGGATCCAATCAAGACTGCACAGAATGATGCATGCACCTGACTCAACTCTCAAATGCAATGTGGTACGTACCAACAACCAAATCCTAGGAAATAGCCTAAGCGTGTCCACACGACACTCTCACTTGGGAAACCATGCAGAGTTCGTCGAGACCACCCGGTTGTGCATATAACTGCCTCCCCATAGGTGATCAGCCCGAGACCCAAAGGAGTTCCCTACCAGGTGACACGCCCTCTCAGTACAAAGTACACTCTGACACAATTATTTTATTTCTTGTGTCGTATGAGGTATGAACGTGGCCACAAGCAAGTGCCAAAGACCATGGACCAATTAAAGCGCCTAAGCATCCCCTCAGAAATGCTTAGATTCTTTAACCACACTTGTTCCCCATGAATGGGTCATCCGACAAGGTCAGTGCACTTCCCCCCATGAACATACATTACATACGACGTATGAACATGACCAGAAGCAAGTGCCAAAGACCATGAACCAATTAAAGCGCCTAAGCATCCGCTCAAAAATGCTTAGATTCTTTAACCACGCTTGTCCCCCACGAATGGACCATTCGACAAAGTCAGTGAACTTCGTGTGACCCCTCTACCTCGACATATATATAAATAAATAAAATATATAAGAATATCGGTAACCAAATTCACCCGGGTAAAAGGTTCACATTCACTTCACTATTATTAATTAAAACTTATTAAAACATATTCGACTCAAAATAAGGCCGTCAAAATTTACAAAAAATATTTTGTTAAATTAGTGAGATAAAATAAAATAGACTAACATCATGCAATTAATATAAAACTTATGTCCCACTGTCACATCCTATCAGAGCATTGTGTCTCGACGTTCTTCAGCACAAGGTTCCTTAAAGCACTTCACCTAGCCATCTGCTCCCCCGACCACAAGGTTCAAGATCATTACAGGATCCAAACACAAACAACACACAGGGAGTGAGTTATTACATTCCTAACTAATAGAGAAAAATAAAACAACATATAGGTATAAATATTATATAACAAAAAACAATTTACTTGAGCATAACTCACGTTATTTCACCACACGTCTCATTCGTTTTCACAACATTCGCATACTCTATAGTCAAAACACAATATCATCAAATCAATCAATATAGAACAATACAGAAGTGTTATGCAGCAAATACACTAAGACTCAATCCTATATGCAATGTGGTACCATGTCAGTGAAAAACCTCGTCGGGCGCCTAGGAGTACATGACAAGACAAACCACCCTAGCAAGTCAAGTCACTCTCACTAGGTAATATCATAGGGAGACCAATCAGGGTCACAGTATTTTACGAGAATGCTCCAACCATATGGGATCAACATAGGATTAAAGGAGCACTCAAACCGGGTGACCCCCAAGGCCTACACTCCGAAGAGTCCGTCAGGGCCTCTCCCTCCTGATTCAGGTCCAACCCAGAAAACATTTTAGCACACAGACTCTATCTATGAATTGTACAAAACACACGACTCCTCAATTGTTCTCAAATATTTTTAACTCGTCGCCCTTTAAGGATCTTAGCATTAACTCGTCGCCCTTAAAGGGTCTTAGCATTAACTCGTCACCCTTAAAGGGTCGTATAGTTGTGTGATTGTACAATCCACAGTTTACAACTCAATGCACACAACATCTCATAATTTGAATGATTGCACAGTTCATAGCTCACAACACAATACACATCTCAATATACATGTATTTTATCATTCATCACATGTTCAATTCACCACATACTCACAATTTGAATCATCATTTCATATCCTCAATATAACAATTTATACAAAAGACTATCACAACCTGGGGATTAAAACCCCTCAAATAATATTACACAATTATATCAAAATCATAGGTCAAAATATACAAATATCAAGAGCATAATTTATCAAGCAATTCTCATCAGAACATCAATATTTAATTTATAATCATAAAGGAAAAATTGCAATTTAATAAACATCCCAAAACAAAACCCCAATTTAATCCTCTAAGGATTCCTACACATGTTCACTAACCCCCAATTGTGAATCACTCATCTCTTACCTCTAAGCGGACTCACGTGTCTTCCGACAGCGATAGCGGCATCTCTAGTGGTTCCTTGAGATTCCTCTAGTTTTTCCTCCAACTGTTCTGATAGAGTTCTCAAACGTCAGAGAGACGGAGAAGAGATTGAAGCCTCCATATGTACTATCTTTGTGTGATTCCTTTTTCTCTCTGCATGAACATTATCTTGCAAATCCCAACAGTGAAAGTGTGAGGAATTGAATCTCGAACCACATATCAAAATGTCATGAAATTCCAACGGTTAACGAAATCGGGACCGTAGTTTTACTGAGACCGTTTTGGATTTTTGCAGGAAAAGAGAAAGCTACAGTGTGAAGGATATCTCTCTTAGCTCTGACATGCTTTTAAAATTACCAACGATGAGAATTCTCGGAACTGAGTTGCAAATGTGGTGCACAAATTTCACAATGATCCAACAGTGAATGGGTCCGAGATCGTCGTTTTTCTGATACAGGTTTGGTAGGCTACGGGAAAAAGAAAGGGTTTTGAGAGGAGAAGGGGAAAAACGAAAATGAGGAAAAGAAGAGGCACTGTCAGTGTGAAAACTGACCTAATGCTATTTATAGCTAATTTTACTCTATTTATTTATTTATTATTTTATAAAAACAAACTCTATTTTATTCTCTATCAAACAAATAAATGAAATACCCTTTTTATTTTCTCTCAAATCATTATTTTAATTAATAATTATATCTCCTTATTTATTTATTCATAAAATCGCATCATTTTTTCTAAAACTCTATTTATTTATAAATAACAATTCTTTTTTTTTTAAATTAGCTTACGAAAAATGGGATGTTACACTTTGCCCCCCTACGAACATACTCAACATCCAATGTATCGAACATGGGTACCATCAAGTGCAATGACCATGGACAAATTAAAGCGCCTAAGCATCCCCGCAGCGAATGCTTAGATTCTTTAACCACTCTAGTCCCCCACAAATGGGCCGTCCGACAAGGTCAAATCACCCCCCATGAACATACACAACATGCACATGCCAATGCATTTCCAACATCAATCAACATTCCATTTCCATATCATTCTCAACATAAATATCATCTCGTCTCAATGACGTTATCATCAACAACAACAACAACCTCATTTCATATTCACATAATCATCAACAATAACATCAATTCATGTTGACATGGTCTTTATTAACAACGTCATCTCAAATCAATATCATCATAATTATCAATATCACCACATATCAATTAAAATCCTCAATAGCGACATCAGTAATAAATTGCATTCTGCACATACATATTTTCTTTCATGCTTGAGATTCACACTTCTCATGTCTTCAAACAACACAAATCAAATAGAGACAACAATTTCATTCATCACAATAAATATATATATATCACATCTCATTCGTCAAAACATAGTTTTTCCTGAAAAACCAGCATGCATATGAATAACAATTATATTGCATCCAATTAGTTAAAAACATGATTTCTCTTGGAAAACCCCCATGTGCATCAAGGACAATCATATCGCATCCCATTAGTTAAAAATATTATTTTCTATAAAGGAAAAATCAGCATGCAACAGGGACAGACAGTTATTCTCATAGCTAGGTCCATTGACCTTAACTATAGTGTTAAAATGGTAAATTTTATAATAAACTCTCCTCACCTAATGTGAGCTACCCGCGGGTTCCTCGTCATGTCACTTGGAGATTTCTTTTTCGTCCCCGCTCGTCGGTTCCATGCAAGCCTCTACCATGGTAAAACGAAGGAGACTTAATATAGATTTCAGAAATAAGACTAGTGACAATATTCTGAGTCAAAACCCTTGTCAAAACGTAAGGGCTAAAGGGCGTTCTGGGTTTTAGAAAAGGAACATCATTTTGAAATTCCGATCACGCCAATGTGACCGGAGTTCAGTAAAGGTCACGAAAATAACACCCATTTCATGAAAAGATAGCGTTTACAAAGTCTCTTTCTCTAAGGTTTTTCAAAGGAAGCACAAAACTTGCAATGAAAGTTTCCAAACTCAGAATGATGCAAACGCAAGCTGAAACTATCAAGGAACAAGCACAGAATCATGGTTACCTCGAAGGAAAACCACGAAGGTTAGACCAGGCTTCATTCTCAACCGAAACCACGAGACAAGTTGAAAGATTCTGCTTCGGTTGAAGGGTTCCTCTCGGTGTGGGGTTTCAACGGAGAACAATGGCGGTTTTTGATGGCTACTGGTGGCTGTGGGTGATGGAGAAAGAGCTTGGAACGTTGGAAATGGATTTGGAAGAAAGAAGGAGAAGGAAATGGCGTTTTTCCAAAGCTACTTGGACTATAAGACTCAAAACGCACAAGTGACTAATGCTCTCGGAAACGGAAACTGTAACATCCCAATTTTCGTAAACTAAATTAAAAAGGATTGTTATTTATAAATAATTAGAGTTTTAAAAAAATGATGAGATTTTATAAATAAATAAATAAGGAGATATAATTATTAATTAAAATAATGATTTGAGAGAAAATAAAAAGGGTATTTTATTTATTTGTTTGATAGAGAATAAAATAAAATTTGTTTTTATAAAATAATACATAATAAATAAATAAATAGAGTAAATAATAGGTCATAAATGCTCCTAGCTATAAATAACAACATGCTAGGTCAGTTTTCAGACTGACTCCTCAGCCTCCTCTGCCTCACTATTTCGTTTCTTCTCTCCTCCCAAAACCCTCTCTTTTTCCCGTAGGCCACCTAACCTATTTCAGAAAAATGATGATCTCGGACTCGTTCACCGTTGGATCGTCGTGAAATTTGAGCACTACGTTTGCAGCCCAATTCCGAGCATTCTCACCGTTGGGAATTTTGATATCATCTTTGAGCTGAGTGAAATACCTTTCGCATTATAGTCTTTTCCTTTCCCGCAAAAACCCAAAACGGTTTCAGTAAAATTACAATCCCGGTTTCCTTAACCGTTGGATTTTCATGAAATTTGGATATGTTGTTAGAGGAAGAAAAAGGAACTGCATGAAGACAGTACAAGTGGAGGTTTCAATCTCTTTTCCGTCTCTCTGACGTTTGGGAATTTTATCGGAGCAGTCGGATGAATAACTGAAGGAATCTCAGGGGACCGTTAGAGATGCTACTATCGCTATCGGAAGACACATGAGTCCGCTTAGATGTAAGGGATGAGTTATTCACAATTGGGGATTAGTGAGAACATGTGTAGGGATCCTTAGAGATATCAATTGGAATGATCTGACGTTTGGAAATTCTATCGGAGCAGTCGGATGAATAACTGAAGGAATATCAGGGGTCCGTTAGAGATGCTGCTATCGCTATCGGAAGACACGTGAGTTCGCTTAGATGTAAGGGATGAGTTATTCACAATTGGGGATTAGTGAGAACATGTGTAGGGATCCTTAGAAATATCAATTGGAATGAGTTTTGGGATATTTTTACAATTCTCATTTTATCCTTTTAATTATTAGAGTGAATTATATATGTTTGATGAATCAGTTGATGTCTCAATGAGAAATTGCTATGAAATTGATGTGTTCTTGTGTTGAGTGTGAACCCCTTAGAAAAATTAATCTCTTTTTATTAACGTAAATTATATTTTAAATAATATTATTCAATGACTTATTTTATACAAATTATTATCTTGTTTTAATTTTTCTACGACGATGATTCAACATGTTATGTGTATATAATTATTGTAATACTAGAATAATAAATTAAAGAAAATTGTAAGGTTAATGTCTAGTGATAATTTCTTTTGATATAATATTAAATTAATTGTTATATAAATCCTTTGATTAAAAACAATGTAGTTTAATTTACTATATACATATACATATATATGTTTTGTATCATGCAAATATTATTATTGTGTGATGTGTATGAGTTATAAGGTGTAATAAGTTATTATAATGGTATTATAATATTATAGTGAAGATTGAGTAGTACAAAGTTGAATGTGTCAATTTGCGAGATACATGTAAAAATGAGATGATTGATGTGATATTATGAGATGTTAAATTGTGGGCATGATATTTGATTGTGAATAAGTGTGTGTGTTTGACACTTGATGTGACAATAATTATATTGTCAACTATGAATTATACAATAACCCGACCAGTGTTTATGCGCAGTGTTAAAGAGAAAGTGTAGGTTCCTAGTTAGGAACCAGTGTTAAATTGTAGCGCAATTGTGTTAAACATGTTTCAAACATGAGTGTGAGGTCGTGGTATTGTATAATTTATGAGTAGTGCTTATAAATGAAATATGTGATGAATTGTGGAATGATATGTTGCCTTGAGATTATAATATTGTTATTGAGATTGAGTAAAAATGTAAAGTAGAACAGGTGTTGAATTGTGAGATACGTGAAAACATGTGATGGTGGATTGTGACATTATGAGATGTGAAATTGTGAAAGAGAAAGTGTAGGTTCCTATTTAGGAACCAGTGTTAAATTGTAACGCAATTGTGTTAAACATGTTTGAAACATGAGTGTGAGGTCGTGGTATTGTATAATTTATGAGTAGTGCTTATAAATGAAATATGTGATGAATTGTGGAATGATGTTGCCTTGAGATTATAATATTGTTATTGAGATTGAGTAAAAATGTAAAGTAGAACAGGTGTTGAATTGTGAAATACGTGAAAACATGTGATGGTATTATAATATTATAGTGAAGATTGAGTAGTACAAAGTTGAATGTGTCAATTTGCAAGATACATGTAAAAATGAGATGATTGATGTGATATTATGAGATGTTAAATTGTGGGCATGATATTTGATTGTGAATAAGTGTGTGTGTTTGACACTTGATGTGACAATAATTATATTGTCAACTATGAATTATACAATAACCCGACCAGTGTTTATGCGCAGTGTTAAAGAGAAAGTGTAGGTTCCTAGTTAGGAACCAGTGTTAAATTGTAGCGCAATTGTGTTAAACATGTTTCAAACATGAGTGTGAGGTCGTGGTATTGTATAATTTATGAGTAGTGCTTATAAATGAAATATGTGATGAATTGTGGAATGATATGTTGCCTTGAGATTATAATATTGTTATTGAGATTGAGTAAAAATGTAAAGTAGAACAGGTGTTGAATTGTGAGATACGTGAAAACATGTGATGGTGGATTGTGACATTATGAGATGTGAAATTGTGAATGAGTTTTGGTTGTGAATAAGTGTGTGATTAACTCTTTTTGTGACATTATTTGTGTTGTAAGCTGTGAATTGTACAATAACCCGACCAGTGTTATCTTGAGAAAAGTGTAAATGTGCAGTGTTAAAGAGAAAGTGTAGGTTTCCTATTTAAGAACCAGTGTTAAAGAGAAAGTGTAGGTTCTTATTTAGGAACCAGTGTTAAATTGTAGCGCAATATGTTGTATGTGCTTAAGACACGAGTATGAGGTCGTGGGTATTGTATAATTCACTAGCAGTGTCTGTGTGCTAAAATGATTTTAGGGGTTGAACCTGAATCAAGAGGGGGAGGCCCTGACGGACTCTTCAGAGTGTAGGCCTTAGGGGTCACCGGGTTTGAGTGCTCCTTTAAGCCTATGCTGATCCCATATGGTTGGAGCATTCTCGCAAAACATCGTGACCCTGACTGGTCTCCCTATGATCTTACTTAGTAAGAGTGACTTGGCAAACCCATTGTGTGGTGTGTCTTGTTATGTACTCCTAAGCGCCCCAGGGTGATTTTTCACTGACATGGTACCACATTGCATATAGTCTTGAGTCTTAGCATAACTGTCTCATGCGCTTGCTAATTGTTTATTATGAAATTGATGTGTTATTATGTCTTGATCAGAGCATGTGATTTTTGTGTAATGTGATTGATGATTGAAAAGTGTGATTGATGGATGAAAAGTGAACTTTGAATGACAAAGTGGTGAAATTACGTGAATTACGTGTAAGTAAATTTTATTTGGTTTATATGATATGTATATTCAGTTGTCTTGTTTCTCTATTAGTTAGGAATGTGATAACCCACTCCCCGTGTGTTGTTTGTATTTGGATCCTGTGATGATCTTGAACTTTGTGTTCGGGGGAGCGGACGACTAGGTGAATTGATTTAAGGAACCTTGTGCTGAAGAACATCGAGACACAACGCTCTGATAGGATGTGGCATTGGGGTATAGGGTTTTATATTAATTGTATGAAGTCTTAGACGATCTTGCTTAAACCGAGGTAACTTTATTATTTATTTGGACAAGTTTGAATATGATGTAGAAGAAAATGAATGTGAGCCGTTTATCTCTTTGAAAGACTTGTATTTACAAATGTAAAAAAAAATACTATTAATTAATATTTGGATTTTTATTCCTTTGTCAGTATATATGTGAGGGGTAGAGGGTGTCACAGAAACATCGTGCACACTCTAGACGTCTTCTCAAAGATCCCAGAAGATCCAACGGCTAACAAAGGCTGGGCAGCATTTTTACCGAGATAGCTTCATGTAGCTTCCTTGAGAAGCTTCATTAAGAGGCTTCCTCAAGAAGCTTCCTCGTGGCTTCTTTGAGAAGCTTCCTCGAGAGGCTTCTTTGAGAAGCTAGATTCTTATCTACCCACACCCCTCTATTAACTAAATTAACCTCCTTGAAAGTAATTACGGATAAAATAACATAACAAAATAATCAAACATCAAATATAATTACTATATATATATATATATATATATATATATATATATATATATATATATCAAGGTGTTACACACTATGTATACTAAAAAAATTGGTTATTTCATATTATGTTAATTAAAAGATAGGAAACAGTTGTCAATAGAAAATATACAACCGAATCATGATTCTGTTGTGTGTCAAAATCCAAACACCAACAAAATCATGATTTTTTTGTTGTCTACAAAAATTAGATGATTATGATTCTGTTGATGTATAAAAAAAATACCATTCACAGATCCAAGCTTTAGACTTATCAAAAGAAGAAAAATGGGTTGATAGAAAATAGATTTGGGGTTTGGATTTTGATGAAAAAAGAAGGGAGAAAAAGAGGTGGGGGTGTCATGAGAGAGGATGGCGAGGGAATAAGGGAAAAGGTTAAGGGTATAGGAATGAGAGGAGGATAGCAAGGCCAATTTACATTTCTTGGGGGTTAGAATAGCAACCCCTAGGAAAAGATAATACCATAAACATCCCCTTGGACTCCAAGGATCGAGGAGAGGATATGAACTATGGGAACATGAAATAGGACAATGAAGATCACTTCATAACTCATTCAATGTTATATGTGTTAGGAGTTTGGTTAGCTTGAATTAATGGGCTAGTTATATGGATCCATGCTTATTGGTTCCTTTGGACCTAGAGAAACCAATAAATCTATATTGCAAATTTGTATAATATAAGCCTTTTAGGCCTTGGATTAGGCCATCATTGCTATTGTCACTACCCACATAGGTGGGTTTTTCACATTATTCTAAAATTGTCCTTCCCATGGAAACACGATTTCGTTACACACTTGTATAATGGAATCATGTTTCTATCACACACATGGGAGTGAAAAAAATAAAAATAACAACGAAAATACGATTATGTTGTACACGGTACAACAAAATCGTATTTCTGTTACACAGATGTGGGTTAAAAAAATAAAAGTAACGAAAATAAGATTTTATTGTATAGTGTACAACAAAATTGTATTTCCATTAGTTTTATTTTTTTCACCCCCATGAGTGCAAAAAAAATACGACTCCATTGTAAACTATACAACGATAAAATCATATTTCCATTATTACCTTAACATCCCAAACAAGAACTCGACACAGACTCAACATTGCAGGACCCATATTCAACAACAATAACACAAATCAACATATTCGACAATTGACAGGGATGACTGACATGACACAGATCTCGACATACAATGTTACGCGCATGGGTGGCATGGTCATCGTCGTTACACACATAGGTGCTAATTTTCGTTCTTGTTGTAGTCGGTAGCATGATCATCATCATTTTCATGCAGTTGTTGACCGTTGTCGTTGTTGCAATGGGTGCCATGGTCGTTGTCATCCCACGCCATGTCGCTTCCTCTGTGCCAAGATTTGAAGATGGAGAGCCTTCCTCCATGGCAGACGCAAGTGTTTCTAAATAAAAGCAACAACATGGGGTGGGGTAGGGTGGGTGGGTGCAAGGGAGAGGGGGTTGGTGGGTGGGCGGCATGGCGTAACTCAAATGGGAGGGGGAAGGAGTGGAGTGGTGCATAAGAAAGTTTGAGTGAAAGGAAAGAGAGTGTAGGGATTTTAAAAAAAAAAGGATTTCACAGGGGTTGGTAGTGCTAATAACACTATGGGTAGTGGGAATAATAGTTCCCCTTGGATTACTATAATCCAATGAAAACTTTTACAACTCAAGTCTTTGTTTCTTGGTAACCTTTTTACTCCTTATAGTTTAAATTGAATGTGAATGACGCTTGTAAAGGCATCATGGAACCTGTTGGATGTGGTTGTCTGATTAGGGGAAGTGATGATAACAGATCAAAAGATTTTCAAAATTCCTAGAATCCACTTTTGACCTTGTTGCCAAGCTATAGGGTGTTCTTCGAGGATTAAGATTAGTTGCTAGTTTGGACATGCAAAAGACTGAAATTAATTTGGATATTGTTCCAGTTGTTAATTGTATTAAAGAGTACATAATAGCTTGATCTCTTTAGGTAGGTCTTGATTTCTATAATAAAGCCAAAACAATAATGAGTAGGAATATGACCTATATTACATATGAGTTAATGGCGGATTCTATTTGCAACTTCCATTTTTTCTTGCATCTCTTTCATATTTTATTTTTTGCTAATTTTTTATGAAATTATTTTTTGGAATGTATTTTTAAAACTCAGTGACTAACATTGTTACATTATGGAAACCAATTTCCATAATGTACGTATTTCAATTCATTTCCACATTTAGTTTTTTTTCTTAAATTACTCAATAATTTATAAGTTTCACAACTTAATAAAGAAAATATCTATTTTTTGTTACAATGACATTGGTGTGGATTATTCATTAATTTTCTAATGACTAATTTCTACCTAATAACTTTACTAGTCATCTTGAGGGGTCTTCCTTCCCAATCACATTTTTTTCATCTACAAGACTTGAACCTAAAACTTTGCTTAAGGGATCTAAGGCCTTTTCCACTCAAATCGGAACATCGTGATTTTCTTAAATGCACAATTAATTTGTTTTAATTGAAATTGCAAGAGAAATTGAATTCATTTATTTAATTTCATTGAAAGTATAAATACTCTATGTTGTTTGTGAGTTTTTGGGTTAACATTGTGTTTGGCCTTATGGAGAGTTGGGGAGAAAGAGTGTATAACGACTTGTCACTGCTACATGATAACTTAAAGCTAACAAAGCAAAAAACTTTATTTTAATTTATTTCAAACTCTTGAATTAATTTATTCATGAAAATACTTTTGAACTTTTTTCTAGAGATAGAGGGAGCAACATGAAGAAACTTTGGAGCTTGAAGAACTTTTGTCTTTTTACATGTCCAACTCCTTGAGTGACATTTGTATTGATTGTTGCATCTTAGTTTCTATATTTTCATATGTACATCATGCATCATCATATAGAGGGAAGAAGATTGTGTCTAAATTTAGAAACTTCTTCAGTGCATAAAACTTTCAGTTTTAATCGATTACAAGGCCAATTGTAATTGATTACACAAGTGTTTGTAGCTTGCAGAGAGACTCTCATTTTGGTTTAATTGATTACCAGTTAACCATAATCGATTATACTGTTCAGTTGAGACCATG
This sequence comes from Glycine soja, assembly GCF_004193775.1. Taxonomy (NCBI): domain Eukaryota; kingdom Viridiplantae; phylum Streptophyta; class Magnoliopsida; order Fabales; family Fabaceae; genus Glycine; species Glycine soja. Next base: position 17,916,621 of record NC_041004.1, on the reverse strand, counting down.
TTTGGTTTTTCATGAGTCTCAGCTTTAATCGATTACCAGGTGATCATAATTGATTACTTCACTCTTAAAAGTGTTCCCATAAGTGATCAAGAATCTAATCGATTACATTGTTCTTGAAATTTTTTCAAATATTGGGAAGAACACTTTAATCAATTGAAATGATAATATAATCGATTACTTCTTATAAATAATCTATTATAGTGAATATTTAATCGATTACAGATAGTTATAACTATTTTTTCTATGAAATAACCACCTTGTGTTTTCACTTTTACAATGAATAGAAGAAGAAAGAGAGAAGAAAAAGTGCATAGAAAAGTGTGTGACTCACAACTTATAGACTTAGTATTTCTAAATATCTCATGGTAAAAAGTGAGTTGTGAATTTCTCTTGAGTTCAAGAAGACACTCATTCACTCAAGCAAAGGTTCTTGCATGTGATTGATCAGGTTGTGTCTCTCCTTGACTCAGTTTTTCGTGTGTTTTTCATGTTGTTAGTATACACATGAATTTATGTAGATATGCTAGGATAGGTTGTTCAGTTTGGGTTAATGGTAGATTTCTCTTAGGCTCTTATTAACAAAGGACCCTACAGTTGGGTACCTTAATCTCCTTTTTTGGGGTAAGAATTGAGATTGATTGTGATTGCGCGTAAGAATTCTATATGCATAGTAAAAATCTAATTCAGATTGGATTAGATAATTGGATTAGTTTCTCTAGAGATAGTGAGTGAACTAGTATATAAATTGGTGTACAACTTCTCTTGATTTTATCTTTCTTTCTCATTATAGTCTTTGATCAATTTAATGAAGGTTAAAGAAAATATTTTTTTGTAAAAGAACTTTAACAAAAGATTATTGTATTAAGGGTGATTGATTAAATATTGGTTTATCAAAAGCTTGTGATATGATCCTTGGAAAAGAAGTTTTTTTTACTCTATTTTTTTAAGGTTGATTTAAGTTAGAAACCAATTCACTCTTGTAACATCCCATTTTTTTAAAACTAATTTAAAAAGGATTGTTATTTATAAATAAATAGAGTTTTAGAAAAATGGTGAGGTTTTTATAATTAAATAAATAAGGATAAATAACTTTATTAATTATTTGAGAAAAAATAAAAAAGATATTTTATTTATTCATTTGATAGAGTATAAAATAGAGTTTGTTTTTATAAAATAATAAATAATAAAAATAAATAAATAAAGTAAATGATAGGTTGTGAGTACCCTAGACATGTTATGTCAGTTTTCTGACGATAGTTTCTAAGTCTCCTCTTCCTCCTAATTTCGTTTTCTCTTTTCCCCTTCCAAAACCCTCTATTTTCCTGCATACCACCAAAACTGTCTCTGAAAAACGATGATCTCAGACTTACTCACCGTTGGATCATCATGAAATTTGAACCCTAGGTTCAGAAATCATTTCCAAACATTCTCATCGTTGGGAGTTACGAAAACATGTAGGAGCTGAGAGAGATACCCTTTGCATTGTAGCTTTTCCTTTTCCCGCAAAAACCCAAAACTGTTTCAGTAAAATTACGATCCTGAACTCATTAACTGTTAGATTGTTGTAAAATTTTGGTATGTTGTTCGAGATTCATTTACGCATATCTTTACCGTTGGGATTTGTATAATAATTTCTATGGAGGGAGAAATACATACTCATCACACGTAGACAGTGGAATGGAGTCTTCAATCCCTTCTCCTTCTCTCTAACGTTTGGGAACCCTATCAGAGTAGTCAGAGGAAAAACTTGAGGAATCTCAGGAAACCGCTAGATATGTCACTATTGCTGTCACAATACACACGTGAGCCTGCTTAGAGATAAGAGATGAGTTTATCGCAATTGGGAATTAGAATGAACATATGTAAGGATCCTTAGAGGATTAAATTGGGTTTATTTTGAGATGTTTATTGAATTTTTCCTTTATGATTATAAATACAATATTGATGTCCTAATGTGAATTGGTTGATAAAATCGAGTGAGTTCTCTTGGTGTTTTTTTTTTTCATACCTATGATTTTGATTAATTGATTTTGATATAATTGTGCAAAATTATTTGAGGGATTTTACTTCCCATGTTGTGATAAACCTTTTGTATAAATAGTTATATTGGGATTATGAAGTTATGATTGAAATTGTATAAAAGTGATAAATTGAATATATGATGAATTGTAGAATAATATATTACTTTGAGATTATAATATTGTTTTGGAGATTGACTATAAGTGCAAGGTTGAATGTGTTAAATTGTGAGATACATGTAAACATGAGATTGTTGATTGTAACGTTATGATGTGAAGTTGTGAACATGAGTTTTAGTTGTGAATAAGTGTGTGTTTAACACTTGATGTAACAATAATTGTGTTGTGAGCTGTGAATTATACAATAACCCGACCAGTGTTTACATTGAGAAAAATATTTATGCGTAGTGTTAAAGAGAAAATGTAGATTCCTATTTAGGAACCAGTATTAAATTATAGCGCAATGTGTTAAACGTGTTTGAAACACGAGTGTGAGATCGTGGGTATTATATAATTCATGAGCAATGTCTGCTTATAATACTATTGTTGAAATTGAGTATAAGTACAAAGTTGAACATGCGTTAATTTGTGAGATACATGTAAACCTGTGATGATGGATTGTGACATTATGAGATGTTAAATTGAGGGCTTGATATTTGATTGTGAATAAATATGTGTGTTTAACACTTGATGTGACAATAATTATGTTGTGAGTTGTGAATTATACAATAATCCGACCAGTGTTTATATTGAGAAAAGTATTTATGCACAATGTTAAAGAGAAAGTGTAGGTTCCTAGTTAGGAACCGGTGTTAAATTGTAGCGCAATGTGTTAAACGTATTTGAAACATGAGTGTGAGATCATGGGTATTGTATAATTCATGAGCAGTGTTTGCTTGCAAAAAAATTGTTTTAGGGGTTGGACCTGAATTAGGAGGGAGAGGCCTTGACGGACTCTTCGGAGTGTAGGCCTTGGGGGTAAATACACCCGATTTTAGTGCTCCTTTAAACCTATGTCGATCCCACATGGTTGGAGCATTCTCGCAAAACAACGTGACCCTGACTGGTCTCCCTATGATTTTACTTAGTGAGAGTGACCTGACATATCTATTTTATGGCGTGTCTTGTTATGTACTCCTAAGTACCCTAGGGTGATTTTTCACTGACATGGTACCACATTGCATATAGGCTTGAGTCTTAGCATAACTGTTGCAACATATGAAATGTATATGGCTTGATAACAACTATTTCAAGGAAGACTCTAGAACCCTTCAAGGAATATATATGGTTTTATAGGGGTGGTCCGCTACTCCTACGTATCTTCGGATACAATAGAGAATCAAGGTCTACATGACCAAGTGACACACTTCAATTTTTTCCTTTATGATTGGAACATATTTTTTTTAAAAAAATAATAATTATAAAATGAAATATAATTTTTATTATTAATATTTCTTTTTAAAATTATGTATATGTCCAAGTCATATACAAGTGAAAATATAATTATAAAGATAATGGGTTTAGAAACAAACATTTGTATAAATTAAAATATTATAAGATATTGAATAGCATTAAAATACAAAAAATGAGAAATTAATATATTTTAACAAACACAAATAATTATAATTATGTTAATATATTATTTTAAATATTTATATTTATTTCTCATAATATATATTTATATATAAAATTTAAAAATAATTACAAAATTAATACATTAAAATATAAGTTATAAATTTAGCTCATGTATTGTATGTATTAATACACTGCTATATCATAGAAAAATATTTATATTAAATTGTATTAATATATAAGTTCTATTTTGGTTGTGCATGTGGTGAAAACTGAACCGGTCCGAATTGGAACCGACTACTCGGTCAATTCAATTTAGTCATTAGATCGATTAAGTATATGACTTGAATTCAATCTGTTGTCGCGATAATTGGTGACCTGTTCGATTTTGAAAACCCATATCAGGTTAAGCACATCATTTTTAAAAAAAAAAATCAAAATGCCCAAAATGCTCCCAACACAAGTAGAATGATGCATTTTTCTAATTTGTAATTAGTCTCACTCTCACATGCACGAGTTGGGTAGGGTTCTCTTCACCATTTCACTTTCACCCTAAATTTAGCCCATTTTTCTTCATTACACATTCCACCATGATTTTCACCAGCATGAAGGCCTGAGGAGTATTGCAATGTTATTGTTTGTTTGGCACAAAGATTGTTTATATGTTTTTCTTTGCAAGTGAATATCTCCAAATCTCCAATATTTCGTTTCAAAGCTTCTACCTTATGATTTAATTTGGTAATAACTTAATTTAATGATTTTTTCCATATTAGTGTTTTTGAAAAGATTAAAGTGTTTGAACTGTGAAGAATCAATGTTGCTCTGGAGATATGTGTGTTTGTTGATTGCAATAGTTTTTATTTGTTCTTATATTATCATAAACTTTGTGATGCTAAGGGTTTCGTATTGGATATTTGGATGTTTAATGGCTGCAAAAGCTTTTGTTTATATTATGAATTATATAGTTCTTTGTAAGTTTGTATATCTCTATCAATAAATGTTGAAGTAAATTTTAGGATTTTGAAAGGGTGAGAATTTTTTTTGTACTACACATTTCATTGTCCTACATTCTTATACTATTCTGAAAACTAAAATGAAACTTTAAGCACATCAACACTTTTAAGTGTTCAAATTTAAAACTTCAATTAAATAGTTTACTTGATTTTTCCTATGTAGTTTTAACCCTTTGTAGTATTTCTTATGAATACTACATTTTTTATTCTTTAATTATTTATTTTTTGAAAATGACTTAAATAGTAGTTCATGAAAAAAAAGATGAGATTTGAAAAGGTGGGAATCCATTTTGTACTCCACATCTCACTATCCTACAATCCTACCTTGTTTCTCAAAATCTAAAATGAAACTTTAAGCACGTCCTTTATTTTCTTATGTTTAGATTTGAACAATTAAATATTTTGCTTTGTTTGTTTTTCTTATATAGTTTCAACACTTTGTAGTATTTCACACAAATACTACATTTTTGTATTATTTAATTGTTTACTTTTTGAAAATGACTTACACAGGAAGTCCATGATAAAAATATGGGATTTGAAAAGGTGAAAATCATTTTTGTGTTACACATCTCAGTGTCATTCATTTCTACCCTATTTCTGAAAACTAAAATTAAACTTTAATTCCAACCATTTATAGTATTTCTTACGAATACTACATTTTTGTATTATTTAATTTTTTACTTTTTGAAAATGACTTACATAGTAATCCATGGTAAAACAGATGACATAAAGTTATTTCAAAGTAGTCCAAGAATGTTGAAGTAATTTTTAGGGGCTGATTTAATTTTATTTGAAATGATCAATCTAAAATGAAAATAGTTAGACAATATTGCATAATTGAATAATCTGAAATGAAATTATCTTAGAATATTATGTACTTCATATTTTAGAGTATGAATTTTTTCAATCAAATTATGTTACCTATATATATATATATATATATATATATATATATATATATATATATATATGATCAATTAGTGACACATCGGTTCAACCTTTAACTCATTAAGCTAGTGTTTTGACTAGATCAATTATCGAGCAATTTTACAACATTACTATTTGGTAATATCTTATTAGTTTTTATTAGATTAGTTAAACAGAGACAAATTTCCAATATTCAAATTAATTATGTAATATCTTTATTAGGTTTGATTATATTAGTTTGATTTTCAAATAAGACTACATGAGTGTAGTGTTAATTCAATTAATAGTGTAAAATTAGTATTAATAATAAATAGTAACTTATATGGATTTGTTTTGAAATTTGAATATCAAAGTGAGGTGGGAAAAATTCTCTTAAATTTCTAAGGTTGCTAATATTTAATAATCTGATTCAATGCTTCTTTAGTATGTAACTAGTGGAGTGCCCGTGCGATGCACGGGTCGGTAGGGTGTGTTGTTTGTATCATTAAACTGTAAGTGACATAAATAATATTTGTCGGAGTGCTATTTGTATAATTTTACTGTAAGTGACATAAATACTATTTGTCAAGGTGCTGTTTGTATATAACATAAAGATAATTTGTATCAAGAGTTGATTGTGTTGAAAATATTTTTAAATTGATTTAAATTATATAAAAGAAACATAGGAAATAAATTAAAAAATATTGTGGTTTTGCAAGAAATTTTTTATTTTAGATGTATTTTATTATGAAGAGGGACTAAATTTTCATAATTAATAGACATATGAAAGTAATATTTTCATTGTAAAAGATAATTGACACTTAAAAAAAATAAGTCTTTTTGTAAAATAATTTTGTAGTGTTTGTTTTAAAAAAAATTTAGTGGGCATATGAAAGTAATATTTTCATTATAAAAGATAATTTACACTTATAAAAAAATAATGTTTTAGTCTTTGTTTTAAAAATGTTTCCGTCTATAAAAATAATTTGTTGTTATGTTAAATAATTTTGTAATCTCTATAAATAATATTATTTAAAAATAACCTTTTCTTATCCTAAATAAATTTTAATCTAATTCAGCAAAAAAAAATTATAATCATGTATAAAAAGTAATGTTTTAGAAAAATTTTAGTTATTTATATGATTACGGGACACAAAGTTAATGCTCTTTGTAATTTAAAGTTAAAAAACTATTCTAGCAATTTGAATGTAAAAAAATATGCAGCTTAAATTAATTTAAACATATAGCATTTTAATAGTTAAAAATTGCTAAACTTAAATGCAATTTTGTTTTTTTTAATTTTATTTAATCAACAATTTGATCTCTTTATTTTATAATTAAAACATTTGATTATTCTATTTTTTGAAAATTCACAACTATGATCTCTTTATTACAAAATATAAATATTTGGTTTTTATATCTTTAAAAATCCACAATTTTTGTTTAATCTTTAATTTTTTGTATATTTTTTTTCTTTTTTTTTTACTTTGTGCTGTTGTTTTCCAAATGCAAGACTGGAATGAGAGAATTCATTGCTTATGTTACTATTGACTTTCTTATTTAGTGGAGAAGGGTAATTTTGTGGGGAACGAAAATACAAAACACAAAAGTTAGGAAAAAACAAAAAAAACTTTTCTCCGTAACTTTAAAAAACTAAAATGTTCAATAATTAGAAGCAAAAATATTGAAAGGTCACAGCATGGTGAGATAAGTTTTTTTTTCTGATTAAGTAAATCAGAAAACAGAACATGGATATTACATGGTCTGTAAAACATAAGCACTGGAATAAGCAGCAAATAAATATGAGATGAGCATAGCAGGGAATGTGTAATATGAGCAGAGTAGACAACAATATCCCTCCATCAACAATGTTCAGTTTACTAAAAAGAAATAGGAAAAAAATAGATAAAAATGGAACCTTTAATAATTAAATGTTAATGTTAATAAATTGACAATGATTACGACAAAAATAAATAGAAAATTAAAGCTGATTTGAATAATATGGTAAAATTGATACTGTAATATTTGAAAAAAAAACATTTCCATTAATAGGTACTTGCCAATTATTTTTTGCCAATTAATTTTGTCCGATAAAAAATAATAAACTCTCCAATCTTTCTTTTCTCACTTCAATCCATGTGTAATTTTATTTATTATTTTTTTATTTTGCTCAGTGCTTACACCTTCCTCACATACTGATGTTTTTTTCCCGTACCACCAAGTCACACGTATCGCTTTCTAATTGTCGGATATAAAAATAGAGTGATGATGACCCCATTTTGATTGATGGAGAAATTTTTATATTACTTTGTTTTGACAGTTTAAAGTTGTAATTTAATCATTATGATTTCCAGATAATGCATCTTATTGTTTACAATTTGCTGAAAAACGTAAATTGAAAACATATTTTTTATATTAGTTATACTTAGTTATTTAATATTAGTAATTTTATTAATTTCACTTTCGTATGAAATTTTTTTTTTTCCATTAAAAGTATGATATGATCTTTTTGTTTTGATAATAACGAATTCTCTCTCCTCCATCTCTTTTACCTCCGTCAAGATTTTCTTATCAATCAACTTTAAATATTATATTGTCCATTTGGTAAAATTGATAGTGTAATATCTGAAAAGAAATTGCATATAAAAATAGAGTGATGATGACCCCATTTTGATTGATGGAGAAATTTTTATGTTACTTTATTTTGACATTTTAAAGTTGTAATTTAATCATTATGATTTCTAGGTAATGCATTTTATTGTTTACAATTTGCTAAAAAACGTAAATTGAAAACACATTTTTTATATTAGTTACACTGAGTTATTTAATATTAGTAATTTTATTCATTTCACTTTTGTATGAATTTTTTTTCATTAAAAGTATGATATGATCTTTTTGTTTTGATAATAACGAATTCTCTCTCCTCCATCTCTTTTGCCTCCGTCAAGATTTTCTTATCAATCAGCTTTAAATATTATATTGTCCATTTGGTAAAATTGATAGTGTAATATCTGAAAAAAAGTTGCATATAAAAATAGAGTGATGATGACTCCATTTTGATTGATGGAGAAATTTTTATGTTACTTTGTTTTGACAGTTTGAAGTTGTAATTTAATCATTATGATTTCCAGGTAATGCATTTTATTGTTTACAATTTGCTGAAAAACGTAAATTGAAAACACATTTTTTACATTAGTTACACTGAGTTATTTAATATTAGTAATTTTATTCATTTCACTTTCGTATGAATTTTTTTTTCATTAAAAGTATGATATGATCTTTTTGTTTTGATAATAACGAAGTTACGAAAATTGATTCCACTATTATAAACCCGATTTATGAAGGAAAGACACATATAGTGAAGTGTATTTTATTTATCACATTTTGTTCTTTCTCTATTTTAATTTATAGCAAATTCATGATTTTGGAAGTAAAAGGAGTTTGCAATCAGCTTTAAATATTATACTGCCAATTTAAAAATAAACAAAAACGTTAGGAAAATTGAAAAAACCCTTTCCATTAATAGGTACTTGCCAATTAATTTTTGCCAATCAATTTTAAATATTTTTTTGGAGTATGAAAATGGTCATGATCTTCAAATTAATGAGACTATTCCGTTAGGACATGAAGATGATGATAATATTATGTTACTTAGTGTAATATTTGAAAAAAAACCTTTCCATTGATAGATACTTGCCAATTAATTTTGTCCAATAAAAAATAATAAATTCTCCAATCCTTCTTTTCTCACTTCAACCCACGTGTCCTACAATGTCATTTTTTTAATTTTATTTATTTATTAATTTTTTTTGCTCAGTGCTCACACACCAAGTCATACGTGTCGCTTTCTAATTGTCGGATTTCACCGCACCATTTAATTCCCCTTAATTTCAGAACTTTCTCCTCTCTCCTCCATGTCTTTTGCCCCCGTCAAGATTCTCTTATCAATCAGCTTTAAATATTATATTGTCCATTTGGTAAAATTGATAGTGTAATATTTGAAAAATTCCTTTCCATTAATAGGTACTTGCCAATTAATTTTTGTCAATTAATTTTAAACATTCTGTTGGAGTATGAAAATGGTCATGATCTTCAAATTAATGAGACTATTCCGTTAGGATATGAAAATAATCCTAAAATTATGTTACTTAACAATCAATTTTAAATATTATGCTGTCAATTTGGTAAAATTGATAGTGTAATATTTAAAAAAACCTTTTCCATTAATAGGAACTCGCCAATTAATTTTTGGAAATAATTTTAAATATTCTGTTGAAGTATGAAAATGGTCATGATTTTCAAATTAATGAGACTTTTTGGTTAAGATATGAAGATAATCATAATATTATGTTACTTAACAATTAGCTTTAAATATTATACTGCCAATTTAAAAATGAAACAAAAACGTTAGGAAAATTGAAAAAACCCTTTTTGATAGTGCAATATCTGAAAAAATCCTTTCCATTAATAGGGACTTGCCAATTAATTTAAAATATTTTGTTAGAGTATGAAAATGATCATGATCTTCAAATTAATGAGAGTATTCCGTTAGGATACGAAGACAATCATAATATTATGTTACTTAACAATCAACTTTAAATATTATACTGTCAATTTGGTAAAATTGAAAATGTAATATTTGGAAAAACCCTTTTTCATTAATAGGTACTTGCCAATTAATTTTAAATATCCTGTTGGAGTATGAAAATGGTCATGATCTTCAAATTAATGAGACTATTCCGTTAAGATATGAAGATAATCCTAATATTATGTTACTTAACAATCAATTTTAAATATTATATTATCAATTTGGTAAAATTGATAGTGTAATATTTGAAAAAACCCTTTCCATCAATAGGTACTCGCCAATTAATTTTTGACGATTAATTTTAAATATTCTGTTAGAGTATGAAAATGGTGGTGATCTTCAAATTAATGAGAGTATTCCATTAGGATATGAAGATAATCATAATATTATGTTACTTAACAATCAATGGTAAATTATAATTTTAAACTGTCAAAACAAAGCAACATAATAGGTCAAAATCAAATTTATAATTTAATGAATTATCGTGTGAGAAATAAATCCCACAAATAAAGGAATTGTACAATACATTGCAAAATAATGTAAAAACGGGCTCATTAATATAATCAAATTTGCTATTAATTTTAGATATGGGTTGATTGCTTAGAGGAATTTCAATGGGATATTTACATGAGTTGTTTAATGTTGAATAAAGTTACTAAATTTCTTAATTTATTATTGAAGTGTATAATATGAAATAATTGTTTATATAATAACAATTTCTTGTAAGCAATAATATTATTATACCATAAATAATATATTTCCAAATATATGATCCATAAAATTACGAAAATCTTACCCACAATTGATTCTAAACTTAAAGAGGAAAAACTGTTGGAAGTAGATAGAATGAGAGAGTTTATAATATTGGAATCAATTTTCGTAACTTCATTATTATCAAAATGAAAAGATCATATCATACTTTTAATGAAAAAAATATTTTTATATCAAAGTGAAATCAATAAAATTACTAATATTAAATAACTCAGTGTAAGTAATATTAAAAATGCATTGCTTGAAAACCATAATGATTAAATTACAACTTTAAACTGTTAAAACAAAGTAACATAAAAATTTCTCCATCAATCAAAATGGGGTCATCATCACTCTATTTGTCTCAGAACATGGTAATTGTTGGTCACCTTCTCAGATGTAGCTTCACCATCCTGTAAGAAACAATGTAAGGTTATAATAAAAATTGCAAGAAAAAAGAACTTTAATAAAGAAAATCACAACAAATAAAATCCAAATCTCCCACAAACTATCACACTGTAGAATCTGAAACAGAAACAAAAATCCAAGCTTTGAAAAATAATTGTTAAATTCAAAACCAACAATATCGAGCTCATGAAACAAAAAAAGGGTAACAAATCACAAAAACTAACTAATTCAAAACACTACAACTATGACAACAACATTAACAAATTCACAAAGACATAGAATAGAGTGAAAGAAAGAAGGTACAGCTAAAGGTTATGCCAGAGGATGAAACAACACAGGTTTGGATGACAATGTTCTATTGCCTTGTGAAGGGTTGTCTCAACATGTTAGATTTACAAAAACATTACACCCAGTCCCAAAAATCGACCACGAAAAATGAGGCAAAAAAATTGATTAGGTTTCAGGAAAAATAGGAAAAATAGTGTGATTGGAATAGATTTGGAAGATAAAAATGACACCTTTAGTCTTCCAGAAAAGAGGAGTTTCCTGGGAAAAAAGAAAAATCACAAATATTCTCATAAATAAAGAACAAATCCAGCAAAGTGTTGTCGCCTTCAGCACCGCGGTTAGCCTATCCCGAAAATCACCACAAAAAAATTGACTAAAAAAATGAATAAAATACATAAAAATGGAACATTTATTCTTCAACACTGCCCTGTGAATCATATTGTTGCGAAAGTCACACCTTTTTTTCGGTCCAAGGGGAAAATAGATAAAAAGGGAACCTCATCGGAATCAGACAAATGTCACACCTTTTTCCCGTCCAAAGCAATATAAAAACCAAAGAAAAAAAAAACCAAACAAAGAAGGCCCTTGCATGGCAAAACATCGTCACCTTCAGCACCGCCGTTAGCTTGTCCCAAAAATCACCACAAAAAATTAGACAACAAAAAGGAATAAAATAGATAAAAATGGAACCTTTATTCTTCAACACTGACCTGCGAATCATATTGTTGTGAAATGTTTCTGTCCAAGGGGAAAATAGATAAAAAGGGAACATCGTCGGAATTAGACAAAGGTCACACCTCTTTACCGTCCAAAGCAATATTAAAACCAAGGCGAAAAAAATCGAACAAAGAAAGCCCTTGCATGGCAAAGCGCCGTCACCTTCAGCACTGCTGTTAGCCTGTCCCAAAAATCAACACAAAAAATTAGTCCAAAAAAAAAGATAAAAATGAAACTTTTATTCTTCAAAACGGCCCCGTGAATGATATTGTTGCAAAAGGTCACACCTTTTATCCGTGGAACCTCGTCGGAATCAGACAAAGGTCACAACTTTTTCCCGTTCAAAGTAATATTAAAACCAAAGCGAAAAAAAATTGAACAAAGAAGGCCCTTGCATGGCAAAGCGTCGTCACCTTCAGCACCGCCGTTAGCTTGTCCCAAAAATCACCACAAAAAATTAGACAAAAAAAGAAAAAAAAATAGATAAAAATGGAACCTTTATTCTTCAACAATGTCCCGTGAATTAGTTCATACCTTTTTTGCGTGGAACCTCATCAAAATCAGACAAAGGTCACACCTTTTTCCCGTCCAAAGCAATATTAAAACCAAAGCGAAAAAAATCGAACAAAGAAGGCCCTTGCATGGCAAAGCACCGTCACCTTCAGAACTGCCGTTAGCCTGTCCCAAGAATCACCACAAAAAATTAGACAAAAAAAAGAAATAAAATAGATAAAAATGGAATTTTTATTCTTTAACACTACCCCGTGAATCATATTGCTGCAAAAGGTCACACCTTTTTTCCGTGGAACCTAGTTGGAATTAGACAAAGGTCACAGCTTTTTCCTGTCCAAAGCAATATTAAAACCAAAGCAAAAAAAAATTGAACAAAGAAGGCCCTTGCATGGCAAAGCGTCGTCACCTTCAGCCCCGCCGTTAGCCTGTCCCAAAAACCACCACAAAAAATTAGACAAAAAAAGAGAAAAAATAGATAAAAATGGAACCTTTATTCTTCAACACTGTCCCGTGAATTAGGTCACACCTTTTTTGCATGGAACCTCGTCAAAATCAGACAAAGGTTACACCTTTTTCCCGTCCAAAGCAATATTAAAACCAAAGCGAAAAAAAATCGAACAAAAAAGGCCCTTGCATGGCAAAGCACCGTCACCTTTAGAACCGCCGTTAGCCTGTCCCAAAAACCAAACAAAGAAGGCCCTTGCATGGACAAAGCGTCGTGACCTTCAGCACCGCCGTTAGCCTGTCCCAAAAATCACCACAAAAAATTAGACAAAAGGAATAAAAAAGACAAAGGTCACACCTTTTTTCCGTCCAAAGCAATATAAAAACCAAAGTGAAAAAAAATCTAACAAAGAAGGCCCTTAAGCGGAAGAAAAGAGGAGAAGATGAGGAAGAGAAAGAGGAAGGAACAGAAGATTAATGAAGACGCAAAAAAATGGCACAACACACACAACAGAGTTTTTTGAATAGTAACAGAAATGGGAAGGGGAAGAGAGAAAGAGAGTAAAGGTAGTGACGGAATGGGAAGAGAGAAAGAGAGTAAAGGTAGTGACAGATACAGAGAAAGAAAAAGAAAGAGTGGAAACGTAATTTCATGAGAGAGAAAGAGAAAAGAAGGGAAAACGTACTTGTAACAACTAGCACTGAGAAGGGATTTTTGTGAGTAATAATAAATAAATAAATAAATTAAAAAAGGGAATTGCAACAGCTGGCACTAAGGAAGAGAGAAAGGGCCTTGAATGTGGACTGAAGTGAGCAAAGAATAAGAGGGTTTATTATTTTTTTATTGGACATGTATCATCAGGGCAGAGATCCGGTAGTCAGGGCATTGTTTGTATAATTATATAGATTCAATAATATGCTAACAAGAAGTCTTATTTGAAAAAAGATTGTCCAATGCATTTGTTTAGTTAATAGTATCAAACATATTCATAAAATGACAATTTCTAGATACTTCTTTTGAAATTTAAATATCAAAGCGGAGTGGAGGAGAACCCTTATGAATATGTAAAATTGTTAATTTCATATTCAAGAGCAATGTTACATATTTAGGAGTGCTCTACCTCCACATTAGTTTAATATTCAAATTTTTAAAAATATGGAAATATTATCATTTATTTTTAATATTAATTTGTTTTACACTATTAATTGAATTGATGTATTGGTCAACTTAAACATTTAATAGAATAAAAAATATTATTATTTTTAAAATGAGGTAATAAATGGACATCAACTAGTAACACTTTTCATTTTAAGCATTGCTTGCTTCTTTTAATAAGCATTGAACATCAACTATTTTAAAATATGGAAATACTACATCAACTAATAATCTTTTAATAAGTCTATTCTTATTAAAAGAAGTAGTCGATCCTTATCAAGTAAAACATTTAATAAGCATTGACTCTCATTGATGTTTCAAATGAAAAAATTTACTAGTTCATGGCCATTTATTACCTCATTTTAAAATAAAAATATTTTTTCCTTATTGTTAAATGTTTAAGTTGATTGATACTCCAATTCAATTAATAATGTAAAATAAATTAATATTAAAAATAAATAGTAAGTTCTGAGTATATTTTTTTAAATTTGAATATCAAAGTGAAGTGGGTAAAGACCTATTAAAGTTGTTACCTAGTTAATATTTATCAATGCTTTCCAATGCTCCTTTATTATATAATTCAATAATATATTGACTAACAATCGTATTTGATAAAATGTTGATCAATACATTAATAAAATTAATAGTGTGAAACATATTAATATTAAACATGATAATTTATACATATTTCTTTTAAAATTTGGATATCAAAGTGAAGTGGAGGAGAACTCTCCTAAATATGTGACATTTTTAATAATGTGTACACATGTCCTCCTAAGTCCTAACAATATTAATTGAATTGATGTATTCATCAACTTATATTTAATAAAACAAAAAAATATTTTTTTTAAATGGTGTAATAAATGAGCAAGGTTAGCTGACAACTCTTTTTGAATAAGATATAATTAAATTTATTGATATTTCGAATAAAAAGAGTCACTTGTTTATGTTATTCATTTATTGCAGTATTTCAAAATAATTATTTTTTTTATTAAATTGTAAGTTAATCAATACATCAATTCAATTAATAATATTATGAGTACATTGATACACATTATTAATAATATTACACATTCATGAAGACTCTACCTTCCCTCTAATTTGATATTTAAATTTTAAAAATAATATGTAGAAATATTACCATTTATTTTTAATATTAATTTTGTATACTATTAATTGAGCTAATATACTGATCAACTTAAGTATTTAATAAATGAACAAAAAATAATATTATTTTAAAACGAGGTAATAGATGATCATCAATTACCAACTCTTCATTTGAAAGATCAACAGGAGTCCATGTTTAACAAGCACTGACCACTTCTTTTATTAAGCGCTGACTTCTCCTAATGTTTTAAACGAAGAGAGTTATTAATTGATGTTTTTAATTACTTCATTTTAAAATATTTTGTATTTTATTTTATTAAATGCTTAAGTTGACTAAAAGATCAATTCAATTAGCAGTTTTAAACATATTAATATTAAAAATAAATGGTACTTTTTACATTTTTAAAATTTGAATATTTTTTTTAAAATTTAAATATCAAAATGGAGTGAAGAAAGACCCTCTTAAATTTATAACATTGTTAATACTTAATAATAGGCATCAATGTTGTTTCTTTATTAAGTTTTAATAAAGGTAATGCATTGGTTAACTTTTTTGAAAGACTACATATATTGAATTAGATGATAAAAGGACATTGACACACATTATTTATAAAGTTAGAAATTCTAGGCCTAGGGGACTCCTCCTCCATTCCACTTTGATATTCAAACTTTTGAAAAAATATGTACAAATTACTATTTATTTTTAATATTAATATCATTAAAACTACTAAATATTGAATTGAAGTTTTAACAACTTGCACATTTAATAGAATAAAAAATGTTTATTTTAAAATGAAGTAATAAATAAACGTCAATTAATAATCGTTTCATTTAAAGCATCTACATAAAGAAGTCAGTACTTATTAAATGAAACAATAAATATTTATTAATTTATTAAATGAAACTGAAGCAGGACTTTCTTGACCAAACTTTAAATGATGCTTATGAAAGAGAGAAAAAAAAAACTTAGTTTCAAGCTTTTCTGATTCCTTTTCCCTCTCAAGTTTCTCAAATTTTTAGTAATTTACACCAACCCTAGTTGTTGTGTTGGCCTTTGGTAGAAAGCTTTTCGGCTCTGCTAATTCTGTTGGAACAACCAGCATTATGACCGAAGGGAAAAAAAGTGTCAGTTTTGTTGAGACTAGGCAAAGCCGTATAAGGTAAGTCAGAAATTATGTTTATTATGGTTTTATTTATTTATTTATTTATCAGATCTCAACTGCAAATTCTATATGATTAGAAAATCATTTTTCTTCTTCTTTTCAAGTTAAAAATGTACCTTCCTTTGTCTGCCTACCAAAAAAATATATGACCTTGCTTATATATGTATGTTTAAATGATTTTCGTTCAATATATTTTCTTAGAGTGACAACATTAACATTGAAGTTATCATCTCGTACAGATTACATAAGTCTTTTTATGTCGCTTTTTCTTTAAATTGCTCGTTTAATCTAGATTAAAAAAAATGTGTTTTGGATGTGAAATAATTTATTGATTATTTGTTAAGGATATTTGTAAAAAATAGAAATTAATGTATGCTTGTTTACAATTACAAAATCACTTCTTCTTCTTCTTCTTTTTTATTTTAAAAAAAGGTAATTGATTTCTATGAAAAGCTATTTAAAACATTTGCTATACTTTTAATTTTTTTTTACTTTAATTATTTTAAAAACTGAAATAGATGCATATTTTTTTTAAAAAAAATAATGTAGTTCGGTATCGTTTATGCCATGGTCAACTATTGGTTATTTGTGCCACACAGCCATGGTCAAACATTGATTTCTCTGAAGAGCTATTCAAAATATTTACTATTTTTTACTTTTAATTATTTTAAAAGCTGAAATAAACGCATTTTTTTTTAAGAAAGTAATGTAGTTCGATAACGTTTATCCCATGGTCAAATATTGATTTCTATGAAAAACTATTCAAAATATTTACTATTTTCAATTTTTTATTTTTAATTATTTTAAAAACTGAGGGCGAGCCCTGGTGCAGCGGTAAAGTTGTGCCTTGGTGACTTGTTGGTCATGGATTCGAATCCGGAAACAGCCTCTGAACAATGGGATACGAAGTTTTTAATTATTTTAAAAACTGAAATATACCTCGATAACGTTTATGCCATGGTCAAACATTGGTCATTTGTGTGCCACACTGCCATGATCAAATGTTGATTTCTATGAAAAGCTATTCAAAATATTTACTATTTTTTTAAAAGTATCTTTTTTACTTGTAATTATTTTAAAAACTGAAATAAACACATTTTTGTAAATAAATATTGGTCATTTGTGCCACACTGCCATGACACTCAAAAGCAGAACTTCAATCCCTAGACAAACCATACAATATAAAGGGAAGACAAAGGAGCAAAAACAAAATAATACTACTAGCTGGCCCTATGCACAGTTCCGATTGTACCCTCTTGACAATTTGATGATTTATGCCTTTAAAACCCTAATTTTAGAAAAATTCTTTTCTGGCAAAGCCAAATGTCTTTCTGGTTCTTGGAACTCCCCATGTGATGTAAGGAACTAGGAGACAGAAACATCCCTTTATAAGACATCCCTTGTTCCCATCAAAACAGTGAAACACTGTGGCCCATAAGAGCCTACAACTACAAACTTCAAATCCTGTAATTGAATTCTTACTCTTGGTGGTGAGAATTGAGATGAAAAATAAAACCCCTTCCCCCCACCACACACACACTCATTTAATTCTCTTACAGCATAAAAACGTTACTACAAGTTTTCATTTCTTACCCTAATGGTTTTTTTTACTTTATTTTTGTCTCTACATTAAATTCACCATTAATCTAGAACAAATGGATGTGACTTTATTAAATTAATTGACTTACTGGAGCGGAGGCATATCGGAGACACGTCAAGGACGTGCAACAATAATTGGTAAGGTCAAATTTGAAAGGGACTCCTAAGACAGAATTTCTCAAATAATTATGCGAGTTATGTTTGAAAGTACTGTATAGTTTTTAAGATTAAAGAAAAAATAATGTATTTTTTTTATTTCTAATAAATATGTATTTTATAATTTGACTGTTTTTAAAATAAAAAATTATAAACTAATTAAGATAAATTTAACCTCTTAATCTTTTGTTTATATTTAGGAATGTTATACATTTTTCTTAATTAAAAAGTAAAAAAAAAAAATTGTGTTTTCCAAAACTTCACTCCGAATATACTATCTAAGAATCTAATCATAACCAGTTTCATCCTTATTAGAGTTAGATTCAAGGTGTCTTCATTCTATGTTCTTCGATTAAAAATGACAATCTTCATGAGCTTTGTATTACAAAATAGAGTTTAATTTTGCATCACACTTGTTTTATATGATCAACTAATTAAGAATCATCTACTATATTTTATTTTTTAAAGTAATTATTTATTATAATCGATAACATAAAAATAAAATATTTGATAAAAAAAACTTTATATTTTGCGTTACATTCTAATTAAATTAATGATCAATACAATGTTATTACTCCTTCCTAAGAAAAAGAAGTACAAAATGTTAGTACATAGGTTGTCATGGGAAGTCTAAGGAGAGCGTTCTATATAATAAATGAAGTCAAGAATGCTTTTTTTTTTTTTTCTTTCTTTCTTTTTTCCTCTCATGTCTCTCTCATATTCACGTGCTTTGAGCAATCTTCAGTACTAATCATGATTGGCTTCACCTTCATTCTTCAAGTATAAGTAAGCAATCATACATAGCCCACAAAATGGTCCATCAATGTATCCATCTACCCTTCACTATCAAACATTGTTGACAACTTATGAAAGGTTCTTTCACCGAACAAGGAGCATAAACTCGACAACAACAACATTAACATTAATTATCAGTTGCTGATGAAGCAATATTGTGCCTCATTAATCCAACCCTTTTTTTTTCTTCATTTTGATGTTCTAGGTGTCCCAGCCTCGCCAAAGTTTTCACAACTTTCAAAAGGGTCTTGCAAGAGAAGGACTTCACATGTTGGCATGGTAACAACAAACAACAACAACACCGTTTTCTAGCCTGCGGCAGGTTTTGTGTAGGAGGGAAAGCAGCAATGGAAGATGAGGCTTTGATTGATTATAAGAGTGAAGGTGTTGAAGGAAGCATAGAATGTGAAAGTGGTTGCAATGATGAGAGTTTTGCTGATTTGATTAAAGAAAAGGGTGGAGAGAGAAGTTCCAACTCTGAAATTCTTTTATCTGAGATGACAGAATTTGATGGTCAGAGTCAAGGTAGTGCAGAAGATACATCTTCATCAACTTCAATGGGGTTTCAGGAAATGTCTGCATCTAATAGTACAAGTCCACGTGGAAGTGAAGATGCAGAGAAAAAGGACTTGTGTAATGAGAATTTTGAGGAGCAAGTATCTGGGTTATCAATGTCAGGTATTCAAATTCAATGTGCTTATGTACATAATCTATGCCTTTCTTTTTGGTTTAACATAATTTTTGGCCTAGTTCCCCATGTTGTTAATTGTTCTCATTTTTTCTCTCTTTATAATAAATTTTGTGCGCTGCTAATGATTGATAGGTCTTGGGGTGCCAACGTTGTTGGAATGTCAAGGTCCTATTGTAATGCATTTACACATCATAATCTTTATAAAAAAAATGAGACTCAAACCTGTGACTTGTCACATGTGAGACTTGGTTTTGCTCTACCTGACCAACTCCTTGGGATTTACATAATCTATGTTTAATTTCTACAATTGGGGCTCCTGGCTTATAATATCAACATAGTATGTTCTCTAATATGATTTTGGTTCTCAGTGCTAGAGCATGAATTGATGAAGGAAAGGTTTGCAAAATTGTTACTTGGAGAAGATATGTCAGGTAGTGGAAATGGAGTCCCTGCAGCCTTGACTATATCCAATGCCATCACTAATCTATGTGGTATGTACCCATGAAGCAGTTTCTTGATGCAGGTTTCATTTAGTGAAAAATTATAATTACTGCAATTCTTGCTCCTAAATCTGATGTTCTGATTGTTGTCCAAACATTTTCTGAATCTGTAGCCACCCTCTTTGGGCAACTTTGGAGATTGGAGCCACTGGCACCAGAAAAGAAAGCAATGTGGCGACGAGAGATGGAGTGTCTTCTTAGTGTCAGTGATTATATTGTTGAATTGAAGCCTACATGGCAAACATTTCCAGATGGAAGCAAACTTGAGGTACAAGTACAGCTTCATGAACAATGTGAATGTGCATTTATGTAGCTGTATGATGCATGCTTTGTTTAATTATAAATATGTGCTCCTTTTGGCCTTCAACCCTTTTGAGATAACTTCTCATTTGGCATTTGAAGCACAAGATTTTCAGAAGAAAATAAAAATCCCTCTTCAGTTTTCCCTATGGTTTGTGAATAGCTGAATTGTCTGGCATTCGTTTGATTAATATTGTAATGTCAGTTAGATATAATCATGAAATTTTAGGATTGCAAATTAAAGTTGAAAGCTTTTTAGTAATTTTTGCTAGATGATACGTCTGTTTTGAAAACAAAAGCATAAAATTTAAAATACAAATTGATATCATCTAGCTGAGTAAGGTACTCGATCATGATTTTTTTTCAAGTGTTTGATTAGATTTACATGTATGTGTTAAAAATGTGCTCCACCCTTTAACTGTAAGATAGTCATCATCATGAACATGCATTGCTAGCACAATGCAATATCTGCAGGGTCTGACTCTTGCAGTATATATATAAGTAATAAGATCAATCTAATATCCATGCTTTCTTCTTTTTAGATTGATTAAACTTCATACCAAATAAAGTACATATAGATAGTTCTTAATGTTTAATAATGTTTCTTTTCACATGTGAATCAGGTCATGACCACTAGACCTAGGTCAGATCTTTATGTCAACCTGCCAGCTTTGAGGAAATTAGATAACATGCTTCTGGTAAGATTTTACACCATTCAGTGTACATTAGTCCAGTTTCAAGAAATAGCACATACTAAACATTCTCTCTTCTTTCCAAAGGAAATTCTGGATAGTTTTGTTGATCCGGAGTTTAGGTATGTTGACCAAGGGGTTCTTGCCCCAGATGCAGATGGTTCATCTTCGTTCCGCCAAGCTCTTCAGCGGCTAGAAGAGAAATGGTGGCTCCCTGTACCTCAAGTCCCTCCTTCTGGTCTCCATGAAGATTCCAGAAAGCAGTTGATGCACAAAAGGGATAGTACAAAGCAGATATTAAAAGCTGCAATGGCAATTAACAGCATTACTTTAGCTGACATGGAGATCCCTGATACATACTTGGAATCTCTTCCAAAGGTATAATATGAATGTCCATTCCCTATTCTTTCAAACATCATGAGATGCTAATTAGTAATGACATATGTGCATTTGGTTAAACAATTTAGTTAAACACCTTTTTAATAAACTTATCATGTACTGAGGGCTTATATCATATTAATTGAGAAACTTACTGAAATAAGCTGAAAAAACTTATTTTGAAATAATATGAATGCCCATTTCCTATCTTTTCAAACATCATGAGATACTAATGACATATGTGCATTGGTTAAGCAATTTTTTTTTGAAAAGCAAAGATGAAGCTCTTATTAGAGGGACACGAATTTTGACCCAAAGAATAAAACTTTACAAAGACTCAGTCTAACAGAATTGTAATCTGTTAAAATCAAAAGATACAGATCAATAAGACATAGAACAATATACTCAAGCTGCTTCCTTAAGACATTCCAATAGTTAAACAATTTAATTAAGCACCTTTTAGTAAACTTATCATGTGAGTGCTTATATCATAATGTTAATTGTGAAACTTATTGAAATAAGTTGTTATCCTGATAGACTTAACTATACAACTTATTGTTATTGAAATAAATTAAAAAGAGTTTATAAATTACTTTCATAAACCCAAATGTGCATTAGTTCTTCCGAACTCCCTATTAAAACTTGTGTTCCAATCCTTCTTTTCTTTCAGACTGCAAGAGCCAGCTTGGGGGATGTCATTTACAGATATATTACAACAGACAATTTTTCTCCTGAGTGTTTGCTATCTTGCCTTAATTTATCATCTGAACATCAAGCCATAGAGATTGCCAACAGAGTAGAGGCTTCCATTTATATTTGGCGAAAAAAGATGAACTCAAGGCCTACTACTACAGGTCGCACTACAAGATCCAGTTCAAGATCATCATGGGAAATCTTCAAGGATCTGATTGTTGAGGGAGATAAAATGGAAACACTTGTAGAAAGAGCAGAAAGCCTTCTACTCTCCTTGAAGCAGCGTTTTCCTGCTCTTCCTCAAACAGCCTTGGATATGAGCAAAATCCAATGCAACAAGGTTAGTATATCTAATTGTTTATAATGTTACACTTTAAAGCCTTTTCATTACTTATATATGTTTTTGGTAGTTTTGTGTTAGTCCCTATTCTTTTAGTTCCTACATTTAATAAAAACATTTAATAAATGCAGCTAATACAGTTGTAATTGATTGTGGTTATAGAGACATAAAAAACCTTAAAGTTGTAATCACAATTGCTCATTTTTTAAAACCTTGATCAACAATCAATAGGGATTAAAAGTGTGATTTTGTAATATTTAAGACTTATAATAAAAAGGGTCAAATTTTCAAGTACCAAAATATGTCTTTAGCCTCTTTATATTTGTTGGTTGTTAAAAATTTTGATCTCAACACTTCAAAATTGTTGTCTTTTTACTAGGATGTTGGCAAATCCATTTTAGAGAGCTACTCAAGAGTACTAGAGAGTTTGGCATCCAACATTGTAGCACGAATTGATGATGTGCTCTATGTTGATGACTTGACAAAGCACTCTGATGGTGTAATTGCTCACACGACCATTTCAATTCCACACTCAATGTCTGGCCAAAGCACTCCTCCTCCATCATATAAGTCATCTTTAGGCACACCAAACTTTTCTCCGGCACGATGTGTTAGTCCTGCAAAGGGATCAAAGTCACCATTCATCAACAGTAGCAACCTTCCCCAAAGAGGGGTAGGAGTTAGCAAAGTTTTGACTCATTTTGGTGGCATTGAGAGGAAAGAGAAGTTTGTTCCAACCTTGAAAACATTTGATGAAGTTCCATTTAGAACATTTGATGAAACAGATATGGAGTCCAGTGATTGCACAGAAGAAGATGTTAAGCTCAATGTGTTGGACAGGGCATGGTTAGAGTGAAGGATTTTAATGTACAAATCTTTCACCAAAGTTTAATTTTGATACATTATCGATGTAAAATTTTTA